>NC_060121.1:497818438-498121468 GCF_021461395.2 Schistocerca americana
CTCCAACCATAGTGCACTGTTACCACTGCAAAAATAACACGCTACAATTGAAATGTAAGACATACAAAAGCTGAGAGCCACAGGGAAACCAAAAACATCGCCATACAACTGGACGTCTGGCGAATTTCACAACCGAGTGTTAGAAAATCGACGTAGGTGAAAACAATGAGATGACATATTGTACTGTAGCACTTAACTACTGTACTTCACTTACGTGTTAAGACCATAGAAATAGGGAAACTAAAGAAAAGTACATGAAAACCTGATGCAAACTTACAAGACGTATGAACTGTTCCTAACCTTCAAAGCTGCTGCCAAAAAAACATAGAGAGCTATTTATAACGTGGTGTCAGGCCAGTGCTGACATCTTTGGAGACGTGTAGTAGGGAGAAAATTCCGCACATGGCACGTAACATTTTTCACTTAGATAGGGAACGATACAAATAACGCAATGATTAAATTTCGTATCTTGTTTGTTACTCTTCTGCCTGAACACAATAAACGGAGGAAGGTATTAACAGAGGGCATATATGCTGCTAGTGATTGTGTTCATGTAAGTCCGAAGGACGCTGGAAGTACTCGTATGAAGCGGACAATTTAGGATTAGTAGAAGAGAAAGAAGTGAAAGCATTCTAAATGTACTATTGCAGAAAAACGGCACGTATTAAGTGTGTGGTGTCACCGCCAGACACCACACTTGCTAGGTGGTAGCCTTTAAATCGGCCGCGGTCCGTTAGTATACGTCGGACCCGCGTGTCACCACTATCAGTGATTGCAGACCGAGCGCCGCCACACGGCAGGTCTAGAGAGACTTCCTAGCACTCGCCCCAGTTATACAGCCGACTTTGCTAGCGATGGTTCACTGACAAATTACGCTCTCATTTGCCGAGACGATAGTTAGCATAGCCTTCAGCTACGTCATTTGCTACGACCTAGCAAGGCGCCATTACCAGTCACTATTAATGCTGTAAAACATGTACCGTCACGAGCGATGTTCACCAATTATGGATTAAAGTTAAGTATTCCAGAAGCTCCGTACTTTTTTTTACTAGACTCAACTCCTTTAACTGTTCCAGACCTCACGCCAGCCTGCGTGAGCTTAAACGCGTGCCTTTCGGCTTCCTCCTAGTGGATTGGCTGTCTTGCCAGTCCACAACAAAGTGAATAACAAGAAAAGAGGATTATCCTCCTCGAGGATCGGATATACAGGGTGTAAATTTTAATTTGACAAACCAGAATAACTCGAAAAATAAGCTTCACTCGAAAAAATGTGTAGAACCCAAAGGTGATTATTTTCGAGGGGGACATCTGCTGGTGCTTACATTAGCCAGCCACCCCAGCCCCCTGGGGGCGGCAACTTAAAGTTTTCAAATGGGAAGCCCCATTTTTAATTGCAGAACCAGATGATACATAGAAAACTTCGTACATTCAGTCTTAAACATTTGTTTTGATTCTTGGTAGTTGGCGCTGTAATTCAAGAAAATCAATGTTCTCATTTTTGCGTGGAAAATAGTTACGGATAAATAAAAAATACTTATTTACTCGTAAATTTTGATTCGCTAAAACTAAAACTCTCTCTCTCTCCCCATAGGGTGGAGTTTGAGAGAGGAATTAGAGTTACAAATGTTGCCCCACGTATTAATTTTTTACGCCGATTCGGACAAGTTTTGTTTGGGTCAACAATTGTAAACTCTAATTCCTCTCTCTCAAATCCCACCCTATGGGGAGAGAGAGAGAGAGTTTTAGTTTTAGCGAATCAAAATTTACGAAGTAAATAAGTATTTTTTATCCATCCGTAGCCATTTTCCACGAAAAATTGAGAACATGGGTTTTCTTGAATTACAGCGCCAACTACCAAGTATCAAAACAAATGTTTAAGACAAAATGTACGTAGTTTTTTTTTGTAGAATCTGATTCTGCAGTAAAAAATGGGTGTTACCATTTGATATTTTAAAGTTGCCTCCCGCCCCACCCCCAGGGGGCTGGGGTGGCGAGCTAATTTTAGCACCAGCAGGTGTCCCTCTCGAAAATAATCAACTTTGGATCCTACACATTTTTTCGATTGAAGCTTATTTTTCGAGTTATTCTGGTTTGTCAACCTAAAATTTACACGCTGTATAAGATATTAGTTCACTGCAGGAGTACCTAAATAGAGGTCCCAGGGTTAGTATCGCTTACTGAAGACGGTAATGCACGGATAGCGTTAGGAACAGAGAGTTTGTTGTAACCGGAAGTGAACAGCAACAAAGTCCTAAGTTAAGATAGGAATATTTGTCGTAAGGATACGTTAGTCGCCTTGGTTGGAGCTTAAGAGCTCTCAAAACTGACGCTATCACCGGTCACCAGTGGTGGCGGGGTATTTAGTAAAGAATCTATCGAGGTTATGACTGATAACGAAAATGAATTAATCATGGAGACGTTAAGCGTCAAAAGTCGGTCAAAAATGGTAATCGGATGCTTTTATAGATGGCATGAGTCATGAGATGTAGTGATAACGCGTTTCAGAGAGAACTTGCGGTAGATCATCAGTAACTTACCTGATCACGCTGTTGTAATAAGGGATGACTTCAACTTACCAGACATACATTGGGAGAGTTATGCTATCAAAACTGGTGCCATAGACAGGAGTTCGTCTGACATTTTTCTGAATCTCTTGTCCGAAAACTACTTCGAACAAATAATTACAGAACGAACTCGTGAATGTAACAGCTTTGACCTCCTAGCAGCAAACAGATCGTAATTCTGTGACAGCATCTGTGATTAGGGATACGACAAGGTATGTTCAGAAAGTAAGGCAAATATTTCTGCTTAGGAAGAGTGACAGGATACGATTTAGAGAGTATCTGAATAGTCAACATCAAACACTCAGTGCTGAGAACAAAGAAATGGAGCACAAATGGAAAAAAATTCAGAAGCTTCGTCCAATATACATTAGACAGGCGTGATCCGAGCAAGGTCTTAAGGAATGGGAAAAGCCCACCGTAGTTTAATAACCGTGTTATAAAATTTCTACGTTAATAAACAGATCTCTGTGATAGTTTAAAGAGAAGTATAAACCTAACAGACAAACAAATGCTGAACGAAGCGCAAATGAGTGTAAGGAAATCAATGAGATAAGTGTTGAGGAGCTTTGAAAATAACATTTTCTAGGCCGATCTGAATAAAAAGCCTTAGAGATTATGGTCTTAGCCAAATAAATAAGCAGTTCGAAATCATCTATTCAGTCAGTGATCATATAGGCACAGAAACCTGAAGATAACACAGAGAAACTCATAATACTGAATTCAGTCTTCCGAAGCACTTTCACCGCGGATAATTGGCACACGGTCCCCTCTTTGCAAATACTGAAATAACCGATCGCGGAACAGAAAAGAAACCACAGTCGCTTAGTTGTGGAAACGCATTCGGACTTGTAAGTTTCTACAAAGTTTTTGAGAAAGAATTTGCTCCCCTCCTAGCAGCAGTTAATCGTAATTCGCTGGCGAAACGAAGGATATCTAGTGACTGTAAAAAGCACAGGTCATTCCACATTTTCAGAGAGGGTCGTGGGTTCTCTGTATGAAGTTCTTGTTTTCCTGTGTCGGAGCTTGAGCAAAAGGTCCAGTCTCCTCACCACCGATGGCCGGCGCACACGACTTCATGCCAAACTGCAGCAGCGTTCTCTAAAACGAGTCTCGAAATTCCTTCCCTTCTGACCGATATAAAACTTGTCACACTCTTGGCAGTTGACCTTACACATTCTAAATATTTGTTGCTATCTCATATGTAGTACATTTTCTGACAGAATTGCACAAGCATTCAGGAAAACGAAAGTTAAAATTGGATTCCAAACCAAAGGTACAATTCGTTCTAGGCCATGCCACAAAGCTGTAAACAACATATTTATTCCTTCCACACACACAGAAGCGACAAAGAAACTGGTATGGCCATGCGTATTCAAATACAGAGATATATGAGCAGGCAGAATACGACGCTGCGATCGGCAACGCCTAAATAAGACAACACGTGTCTGGCGCAGTTGTTAGACCAGTTACGGCTGCTACAATGACAGGTTATCAAGATTTAAGTGAGTCTGAGCGTGGTACGAACGGTGGGACACAGCATCTCTGAGGTAGCGATGAAGTGGTGAATTTTTCATACCACCGTTTAACGAATGCACCGCGTATATCACGAATCCGTAAATCATCAAATCTCCGACATCGCTGCTGCCGGAAAAAGATCCTGCCAGAACAGGACCAACGGCGACTGAAGAGAATCGTTCAACGTGACAAAACTGGAGCCCTACCGCGGACTGCTGCACATTTCAGTGTTGGGCCATCAACAAGTGTCCGCGTGGGATCCATTCAACGAAACGTCATTGATATGGGCTTTCGGAGCCGAAGGCCCACTCGTGTACCCTTGATGACTGCACGACTAAAGCTTTAGACGTCGCCTTGGCCCGTCAACACCGACTTTGGACTGTTGATGAATGGAAACATGTATTCTCGTCCGACGAGCCTCGTTTCAAATTCTATCTAGCGGATGGGTGTTTACGGCTATGGAGACTACCTCATAACTCCACGACCCAGCATGTCAGAAGGGAATTGTTCAAGCTGGTGGAGGCTCTGTAATGGTGTGACGCACGTGCATTTGGAGTGATGTGGGACCCCTGGTACATCTGGATACGACTGTGACAGTTGACTCGTACGGTAGCATCCTGTCTGATCACCAGCATTCACTAATGTCCATCGTGCACTCCCAGCAGGACACCACGTCCAGAATTGCTGCAGAGTGGCTCCAAGAACGCTCTTCTGAGTTTAAACGCTTGCACCGACCACCAAACTCACCCGACATGAACATTATTGAGCATACCTGGGATGTCTTGCAACGTGCTGTTCAGAAGAGATCTCCAACCCCTCGTACTCTTACGGATTTATGGACAGCTCTGAAGGAATCATAGTGTCAGTTCCCTCTAGCACTACTTCAGAGATTAGGACAGTCTATGCCACGTCGTGTTGCGGCACCTGCATGCTCGCGGAGGCCCTACACAATATAAGGCAAGTGTACTAATGGCTTTGGCTTTTGAGTGTACATCTCGCCAAGTGACAGCGATGAGAAAGTTCAGAAATTACAGCAAATACAGAGGCTTACCGGCAGTCGTTCTTCCCACGCAACATTCACCAGTGGAACAGGGACGGAGTGATCAGTTGGCGGTACCAGGAGCACCCCCCTTCTCTCTCCTCGTCACACAGCATCAAGTAGCATGCGGAGTATTAATGAAGACGTGGATGAGAAACTGAAACAATCTGCCGTATTGAGACTCGAGTTACACACGTGAATTTTATAACTGAACCACATCCTTTTTAACTTCAATGCTTTTCTGCTACTGTCTAAAAGCTTTGTAACTAACATTCTTCGTTCGAGTCAGAGTCTCCATTATGTCGAAAAGTGAGCGGTCTGTCACCTCATCAGATAGCGATTCCAATGTGATTTTAGGCAATGTCGACCGAACTGGTCTCTGTGGCGAGCATAGACACGAGGCAGTCAGGGTGTGTCGGCAGTAGAGGAAGTAACTAGACTGTATCGTACCTTAACGTAAATTGCGTTATCCCGAAGGTAATCATGTTTATACTAATTCATTGTTGCAGTACAGTTTGAACACTGTAATCCATGCGTCACAGGGCACTGACATATGCGGTGGCACATTAAGAGTACTTCTGTGGCCTGTAGGATGAACGCCACGACTCTGTAATTGGTTTCACAGGCTGCAGCTAGTTGTTCCTCAACCACAACCATTCATCCTAGTCATGTTGGTTGTCATCCACGTGACATTTGTTATCAATATACTGTGTAAACTAAGGCATCCCACTGGAGATGTACGTTATCCTGTCCATGTGTTATTAGTATACCGCTGGCATTAGACATGGATTTTTGTATGCTATATATATTGTATGTAACTATTTGTTTAGTCTCTTTTACAACCAGTGACAAATTATGTCACTAAAACGTGATAATGCCTTCTGTAATATGAGTGACGTATTCGATGTCTACAGTGGATCCTACATTTTAACATTATAAGTAGGCTGTTTAGGTTTTTATATTGGTAACGCCACATAGCGCTCTGTATGAAAATCACTGGCTGTGCTGTGAGCAGTCTGTGGCTGGTTGGCACTGTTGTAATGTTGGCTATTGTAATGTTGGGCAGTTGTTAACAGCACGTAGCGTTGCGCAGTTGGAGGTGAGCCGCCAGCAGTGGTGGATGTGGGGAGAGAGATGGCGGAGTTTTGAGAGCGGACGATCTGGACGTGTGTCCATCAGAGACGGTAAATTTGTAAGACTGGATGTCATGAACTGATATATATACACTCCTGGAAATTGAAATAAGAACACCGTGAATTCATTGTCCCAGGAAGGGGAAACTTTATTGACACATTCCTGGGGTCAGATACATCACATGATCACACTGACAGAACCACAGGCACATAGACACAGGCAACAGAGCATGCACAATATCGGCACTAGTACAGTGTATATCCATCTTTCGCAGCAATGCAGGCTGCTATTCTCCCATGGAGACGATCGTAGAGATGCTGGATGTAGTCCTGTGGAACGGCTTGCCATGCCATTTCCACCTGGCGCCTCAGTTGGACCAGCGTTCGTGCTGGACGTGCAGACCGAGTGAGACGACGCTTCATCCAGTCCCAAACATGCTCAATGGGGGACAGATCCGGAGATCTTGCTGGCCAGGGTAGTTGACTTACACCTTCTAGAGCACTTTGGGTGGCACGGGATACATGCGGACGTGCATTGTCCTGTTGGAACAGCAAGTTCCCTTACCGGTCTAGGACTGGTAGAACGATGGGTTCGATGACGGTTTGGATGTACCGTGCACTATTCAGTGTCCCCTCGACGATCACCAGTGGTGTACAGCCAGTGTAGGAGATCGCTCCCCACACCATGATGGGGCCTGTGTGCCTCGGTTGTATGCAGTTCTGATTGTGGCGCTCACCTGCACGGCGCCAAACACGCATACGACCATCATTGGCACCATGGCAGAAGCGACTCTCATCGCTGAAGACGACACGTCTCCATTCGCCCCTCCATTCACGCCTGTCGCGACACCACTGGAGGCGGGCTGCACGATGTTGGGGCGTGAGCGGAAGACGGCCTAACGGTGTGCGGGACCGTAGCCCAGCTTCATGGAGACGGTTGCGAATGGTCCTCGCCGATACCCCAGGAGCAACAGTGTCCCTAATTTGCTGGGAAGTGGCGGTGCGGTCCCCTACGGCACTGCGTAGGATCCTACGGTCTTGGCGTGCATCCGTGCATCGCTGCGGTCCGGTCCCAGGTCGACGGGCACGGGCACGTGCACCTTCCGTCGACCACTGGCGACAACATCGATGTACTGTGGAGACCTCACGCCCCACGTGTTGAGCAATTCGGCGGTACGTCCACCCGGCCTCCCGCATGCCCACTATACGCCCTCGCTCAAAGTCCGTCAACTGCACATACGGTTTACGTCCACGTCCACGCTGTCCAGGAGTATATATATATATATATATAATGACTTTTGAACACTATTAAGGTAAATACATTGTTTGTTCTTAATCAAAATCATTCATTTGTTATCAATCTTTTATTTAGCTGGCAGTATTGGCGCTCGCTGTATTGCAGTAGTTCTAATAACGAAGATTTTTGTGAGGTAAGTGATTCATGAAAGGTATAGGTTATTGTTAGTCAGGGCCATTCTTTTGTAGGGATTATTAAAAGTCAGATTGCGTTGCGCTAAAAATATTGTGTGTCAGTTTAGTGTTGATCAGAATAAGTAAAGTGAGAAATGTCTGAGTACGTTCATTCTGCTCAGCTGTTTGAAAATCAAATAACGTAAGGGGTTTACCAGCACAGTAATTCATTAATTTTTCTAAGGGGCCGTTTCATCATGTGTCACATTGTTCAACAGATACTATTCTTCACGTCTGTTTAAAGTATGACATTGCTGGCAAGTTTTAAGCAGCATACAGACTGTGTACAAACGAAAATTTTTACAGTTTTTCGTAGAATATGTGCCTGCACTACTATCATGGTAAATCATTCACGGTAATGACTTTACCAGAATGAAACGAAGTCGGTCTTGATTTGGGGGCCACACGAATGTTACTGTGCATAAATCAGGAGACAACCGACGGAAATATTAGTGAATGCAACAGTATCTCTACCGTTATGGGGAGTCCCATGGGAGAATCTTCTGTTATGCCATTAATAAATCGTCAAAACAAAATATGCAAGACTCAAGACGATGGTGATACATCAGACCTAGTACATGCACGAGTAATCGAGAGTACCAAGAGAATCAAGCAGCTAAACGAGAAATTCGAGAAAAAAAATCGGCAAATGTGGCGAGAAATTCGACAAAATTTCGATGAACAGAACGAAAAGTTTGCCAAAAAGGACAGAACTACAGACAAAACGAAAGGCTCAACCAAATTATACCACAAGTTGCATGTTCGAGAGCGTCACTGGAGGACACCATTAAGCATGTTGCCTAATGATGTGTCAAGTCGAGAAGGTAGCAGACCACGTTCCCGAAACTGAAATTTTACAATACACCTGTGTACAAACAGTGGTAAAACTGCTGCCCAATTAAGGCAAATACTCTCAGTAGTGTTCAAGAAGAGCTTGGTAACATTGTGAAACACGTAGGCAACGAAGTTAAACAAGGAATTTGTGTAGGCAATCTGTGGAATACAATACATCCTGAGGATTTTTTTTTTTACTATAGAAGTTTTGTAAAATGCCACGTGAACGGAAAACTATGTCGCACAAAAATTCTCAACAATTTCGAAGGCGACTTAAATGTTGGACTCAACCAAAGAAAATGGCTTTTGTAGTAAGAGGTTAGCTAGGTTAAGAGGCTTAGTACTTGCCTCAACGGTAGGCACAGAGTACGAAACGTCTGAGCAGTTTCAGAAAGCGTTTGTAGACAAATACTGGTGAACTAAGCGTAAAAATGAGAACGGTAGTAGTATCTACAACGCTGCTCTGTTTCTGAGTGGGAAAGAATAATAAAATGGAAAAATATTTTGATAGTTATTACAGAATAAATAAAAAGTTGGATACAGCATTGTCAGACCAGTCGTTTATCATCGTAATGACATCAAAATTACATCTGGAAATTCAAGGAAAACTAACTTGAGTGTCTTGAATGGCCATCCAGATGTTCATAAATGTGTTAAGTGATGCAGATTCTATCAATGTTAGAAGTCAAATTATGTCACGAGGGAAAAAATGGAAATGATGAGTGATTAAAAGTGTATCAGAATGAAGGCAATGACAGTGTCACCAACCAGTGAGGTAGAGAAGCATTTTATAGATGAAATGTTAGCTATCAGCATGGATAGCGCAAACAACAAATGGCACGAAACAGAGATAAATACAAGTGTGAGTAGCTAGAGAGTGGGTTTAGACCAAAAATATATCGAACACATTCAGGAAACGTTCGAAATTTGCTGATGTGATTCAGTCAGGAAGAACGTCTATAGGATCACCAACTCACAAGTTTCAAATAGTGGCTGTAAGTTAAGGCGCAGAAGAGGATCTACTGCAAGAGGAAAATACCAAATTAGGAAAACGAATATTTCTTTTATAGTATTCGAGGGATAGGGAAACACCATCGATGCTTTAATAGACACAGTCAATGCTGTCTTCAGCACCTACATCACAAAAAAACCCTCAATAGAAAGCAATGGAGATGGGAATGTCAAATCCAATGAAAAATATCACAAAGAAAAGTGTCAAGTTGCTGGCATGAATTAAAAAAAAATCAAATGTATTTTCCTATAAACCAACACTTTGTCGTTTCCACATTAAAACGAAATGTTATATTTAACAACAAGCACTACCCTTTCCTCAGGCAAAAACAGAGGTTGGTCATAGAAGTTATAGGCAATGTTACAGGAGAAAATCACTAAGTTCTTTTAATCCATACAACTGCCCACTGTTGGCTGATAAAAAGAAAAAAACGTGATGACATGCGACTACTTCTAGATAGTAACCTCACAATGAGAACAAAACGAGGTAAGTTTCCTTTAATTTACGTCTATGGTCACAATCTTTTCTGTTTAACAGAATACCGGCTTCCGTCTATAATGACCATCATCAGATCTGTCTCATAAAACGAAGTCCTAATGCACTGCAGCCATAGTGGCATAGTCAACTGTTAAATGCGCAATCAGAACCAGCATCGTCAAATACATATAAATCACATCACATACTCGTGCATGTGATGTGATTTTATGTATTTGACGATGCTGTTGCTGATTCCGCATTTCACAGTTGACTATGCCACTATGCCTGTAGTGCATTAGGACTTTGTTTTTATGAGACAGGTCGGATGATGGTCATTATAGACCGAAGCCGGTAATCTGTTAAACAGAAAAGAGTGTGACCATAGACGTAAATTAAAGGAAACTTATTACATATACGGGTCACTGTGTTTTTTCGCGACGATGTCGCAGCTTGTGAAACAAAAGGAGAGCTTAGAAATATTGATACAGAAATCCACAGGCGTTACCAGTTTTAGTAGTATAGATCTTAAGTCATGGTGCTAGCAGATACTACTCCTCCACGAATCAAGACAGTGTACAGCATTTAGACTTGAGGGTAGAAGATATCAATACTGTGTTCTACCGGTTGGTTGCAATGTATCAATCATAGTTTTCGTCGGATCTCTGGACTAGAAGCTTCCTGATAATAATTAAATAAAATTAAGGTTTGTGTGGACAACACGCTTATCACATCAGATTCTTAGGAGAATCATAAACAGATATGAGAGAAAGTTCTTACAGCATTTGAGTGAGTAGAAGTGACAGCAAAAATCGAAAAAATCCGAATTTGCTACATCTGAAATTGTACGTTTGGGACACATAATTATCCAAAAGGATGGTTTTTTCAGACAAATACAAGCAGAAAACTATTAAAATTTTTCTCTACTGAATGCAAAAATGAATTTTAAAGTTTTTTAGGACTATCGGGGTGCTATAGGAGACTTATAAATAATTAGTCACTAAATGAGCTGCAATTGGCTAATTTATTGAATCACAAGGTGATGTGGAATTGGATAAAACCATGCCAGGATGCTTTTGTAGCCATTAAAATTCAGTTATGTTACCCAGAAGTGTAAATACGAGGTACATTCAGATCCCTCAAAAGATTGCCGTCCGGTGTGTGATGGCTCAGACTATGGTTCTGGAGAGCATCTTTCTCAGGAGAATGCAGATGGTGCTATAAACACGATGGCATTTTTCAACAGTGTGTTGAGCAGTATACCATCACAGAAAAGGAAGTTTTAGCTATTTTGTAAGGATGCAGAAAATTTGGATACCTGTTAGCTACAAGGCACAAAGAAGTCATAACCGATCACGAAACCTTATCCTTTCTATTTAAGAATAAACTATTCCACACTTGGATTGTAAAATTGGCTTTCGCTTTAGAGGAGTATGATTTTAAAGTTTTACACACATTTGGGTTGGGTTGTTTGGGGAAGGAGACCAGACAGCGAGGTCATCGGTCTCATCGGATTGGGGAAGGATGGGGAAGGAAGTCGGCCGTGCCCTTCCAAAGGAACCATCCCGGCATTTGCCTGGAGCGATTTAGGGAAATCACAGAAAACCTAAATCAGGATGGCCGGACGCGGGATTGAACCGTCGTCCTCCCGAATGCGAGTCCAGTTACACATTTGGAAACCAAAGTGTTGTTCCACATGTGTGAAACCATATGACCTTAAAAACATCAGAATACACTCAACCAAATGAAATTTTTATTTCCCTGATAAAATGCATAAATTGTGAGACTAAAATTAAACACCTATTTAAGAACATTAGACACGACCAGAATGATGATCCATACTTAAAAAGTGAGAAAACACAATATGGATGCACAGTCGATGAAAATTTGCAGACATATTATTTGATCCACAGTTGCATAGTGTTCTGTAGAAGTGATTTCACAGAAAACGGACTGGAAAAGACAAAATTCAAGCCTTGATCTGGTACACACACAAGCAGCACACAGTTGTGATTCATCAAGTGTGTAACAAAATTGCTGAATGGAGAGAAAAACACACGATTTGTTACAATACAGCTAAATAAAAATCATTATCTTCAACAATAAACAAGCAAGTCCTCATGAAACAATTATGCCAGAAAACTTAAAGGGTAGCTGACAATAGTCTTAAACAGCAAACTTAAATGTGGCTTGAAACTTAAATATTAATAGCTATTGATCTACTGAGACCACTACTGGATCTTGTGGTGTTGTTGTCCAAAAAAGGTAGAATTTTATCCTCTAAGAATGGCCCACAGGAAAGCATCGAGGACTGAGGCAGATTATTTCAATAAATTTGCTATCCTAAACACACACGATCGCCAGTGAAGTGGAGGACAAAGGGACGGCGGTGGTCTGCAGTAATGTTTACGTAGTCCGCTGCTGTCCTGGTGTCTTCTGTTGTCGCCGCAGGTTCCATGGAAGCCCAAGTGCATGTCATACATAACAGTACAGACACCACTGATCTCCGTTCGTGGTTTAGTGCGCCTATCGAGCAGCCGTTCACCTTCATCACGGCATATCGGGATACAACCTTCAATCTGCTGTAACAAGAAGCGTGATTCATCCAAATAGCTGACCCATAGTCCAAACTCGACGATATCTCGTGCAGTGCAATCGTACTTGACGAAGTCGTCTGTTGTGGAGCTGCATGTTTAACAGTGCGCGTTGAATTGTTTAATTCGAAACATCTGGTCCTGCACCAGCTTCTTCATACTCTGTTGCCAGATCTGCCACATATCGTGACCTCTCTTGTTTTGTAGAACGGACAAGCCTATAAATTCCTTGTTCGATGATGAGATGCGTAGACCAAAACTTTGTTGCCTACGCGTTGTGACACTGTCCTTCAACCAGTTTCCATGGATGTTCATGACAGTAGTATGTGAACAGCAGACCAGCCTTGCCATTTGTAAAATGTCACATGCAGGCACTGTGCTATAAACAAGCTCCATTTGTCACAATAGCTTACGTCAGTGGATTTATGTGCGACCAGTATCGCTATAGAGTGATTCTCCATTCATCACTGGTCCGCTTGTATACACCATCGGATCAAAATTACCTGAATATCTATTAATGGACATAAAAACGGAATATGACAGCCATTTATTACAGCCTACTACTCGGGACACTTACACTGAGCTGTCTGAATGTCTGTGGAGGAAAGGTGCACAATTTTTTCTTCAAGAGCCGCAATCAGTGAAGGCAATGATGTTCGATGCTGGGGCCTGCAGTGAAGTCGACATTCTAATCCGAAGGTGTTCCCTAGGTGTAGGTCGTTGACCTGGACAGGTCAGTCCATTTCAGGAACGTTCTGGCCCACAGACCTTTGCCTCATAGATGCTTATTGATGCCAGGATGCAGTGCCATGCTGATACAGTCATCGTATCCGAACTGTTTCTCTGTTGTACACAGAACTGTAAAATGTGTTATTAAACTTGTACAGCGTTTTCTTAAGTGTAAATACGTGAACCACACCAGAACCGTTAAAAACACTCCAATAACATAATACCACCTCCTCTGTACTTAACTGTTCACACCACAAATGACAGTGTCAACAGTTAAGTACAGAGGAGGTGGTAAAATGGTATTGGTGTGTTTTTAACGGTTAGGGTGTGGTTCACTTATTGCACTTAATAACTGATGGGGTGTAAACTAGCTCGTGTCCCCAGTAGAACTCTGTAGGTGCACCGTGGGTAACGCTAAATGAGATAGAGCGATTTTCGGCAGCTAGGCTATACCTTTGATCTCCTGCCTAACATACATGGATCCAAAAGACCAGTAAGTCAAAGTCCTTCTCAGGCCAAAATGACAAACAACCTCGGAAAAATAATCCCTATCTGCCAACTAAATGCTGAGGGACTTAGCAGAGCCAGACTATCCGACACATTACAATCACCTGCCCACTAAGATCATGTCCTGGAGACCCAGCCAATTACTTCCAAGCTGCAGAGACGGCGCTGGACTTGATCAGCGGCCTCGATATTGCAATATAGTTCTAATTGTCAGATCATAATAAATTTTAAATATGTATATAGTTGTTTGTATTTAAATTGTAAAATTATAAATATGTGTCTATATACAGGGTGGTCCACTGATAGTGACCGGGCCAAATGTCTCACGAAATAAGCGACAAACGAAAAAACTACAACGAACGAAACTCGTCTTGCTTGAAGGGGGAAACCAGATGGCGCTATGGTGCTGCCATAGATCAAACGGACATCAACTACATTTTTTAAAATATGAACCCCCATTTTTTATTACATATTCGTGTAGTACGTAAATAAATATGAATGTTTTAGTTGGACCACTTTTTTCGCTTTGAGATAGATGGCGCTGTAATAGTCACAGACATATGGCTCACAATTTTAGACGAACAGTTGGTAACAGGTAGGTTTTTTAAATTAAAATACAGAACGTAGGTACGTTTGAACAGTTTATTTTGGTTGTTCCATTGTGATACATGTGCCTTTGTGAACTTATCATTTCTGAGAACGCATGCTGTTACAGCGTGATTACCTGTAAATACCACATTAATGCAATAAATGCTCAAAATGATGTCCGTCAACCTCAATGCATTTGGCAATACGCATAACGGTATTCCTCTCAACAGCGAGTAGTTCGCCTTCCTTAACGTTCGCACTAGCATTGACAATGCGCTGACGCATGTTGTCAGGCATTGTCTGTCGATGGATCACGATAGCAAATATCCTTCAACTTTCCCCGCAGAAAGAAATCCGGGGACATCAGATCCGGTGAACGTGCTTGCCATGGTATGGTGCTGCGACGACCAATCCACTTGTCACGAAATATGCTATTCAATACCAATTCAACCACACGCAAGCTATGTGCCGGACATCCATCATGTTGGAAGTACATCGCCATTATGTCGTGCAGTGAAACATCTTGTAGTAACATCGGTAGAACATTACATAGGAAATCAGCATACATTGCACCATTTAGATTGCCATCGATAAAATGGGGGCCAATTAACCTTCCTCCCATAATGCCGCACCATACGGCATACACTAACCCGCCAAGATCACTGATGTTCCACTTGTCGCAGTGCAGTCATCGTGGAATTTCCATTGCCCAGTAGTGCATATTATGCCAGTTTACGTTACCGCTGTTGGTGAATGACGCTCCGTCGCTAAATAGAACGCGTGCAAAATATTCGTCAGCATCCCGTAATTTCTCTTGTGCCCAGTGGCAGAACTGTACACGACGTTCAAAGTCGTCGCCATGTAATTCCTGGTGCATAGAAATATGGTACGGGTGCAATCGATGTTGATGTAGCATTCTCAACACCGACGTTTTTGAGATTCCCGATTCTCGCGCAGTTTGTCTGCTACTGATGGGAGGATTAGCCGCGACAGCAGCTAAAACACCTACTTGGGCATCATCATTTGTTGCAGTTCCTGGTTGAGTTTCACATGTGGGTTGGCCGGCCGAAGTGGCCGTGCGGTTAAAGGCGCTGCAGTCTGGAACCGCAAGACCGCTACGGTCGCAGGTTCGAATCCTGCCTCGGGCATGGATGTTTGTGATGTCCCTAGGTTAGTTAGGTTTAACTAGTTCTAAGTTCTAGGGGACTAATGACCTCAGCAGTTGAGTCCCATAGTGCTCAGAGCCATTTGAACCATTTTTTTCACATGTGGCTGAACACTTCCTGTTTCCTTAAATAACCTAACTACCCGGCGAACGGTCCGGACACTTGGATGATGTCGTCCAGGACACCGAGCAGCATACATAGCACACGCCCGTAGAGCATTTTGATCATAACAGCCATACATCAACACGATATCGACCTTTTCCGCAGTTGGTAAACGGCCCATTTTAACACGGGTATTGTATCACGAAGCAAATACCGTCCGCATTGGCGGAATGTTACGTGATACAACGTACTTACATGTTTGTGACTATTACAGCGCCATCTATCACAAAGCGAAAAAAGTGGTTCAACTAAAACATTCATATTTCTTTTTGACCTATGGCATCGTCATCTAACGGCGCAACCATAGTGCCATCTCGTTTCCCCCTTCAAGCTAGTCGAGATTCGTACTTTGTAGTTTTTTCGTTTGATGCTTATTTCGTGAGATATTTGGCGCGGTCACTATCAGTGGACCATCCTGTATAGTAGTTTGTTTTGTAACTGTACGTCACCATCATATTAACACTGACTTAGGTATCTGTACTTGATTTTATGTTATTATTTGATCCATGTAAGCCGGCCGCTGTGGTCGAGCGGCTCTAGGCGCTTCAGACTGGAACCGCGCGACCGCTACGGTCGCAGGTTCGAATCCTACCTCGGGCATGGATGTGTGTGATATCCTTAGCTTAGTTAGGTTTAAGTAGTTCTAAGTTCTAGGGAACTGATGACATCAGATGTTAAGTCCCGTAGTGCTCGGAGCCCTTTGAACCATTTTTATCCATGTAAGCATTACGTTTAGTAAATAAGTAACTGCAGATGGTGGCAAGTAAAATTCACCGGGTATTCCCCTTACTAAGTTAGATCCTTTCTTCAGATTTCCACATGATAGAGACTGATTCGACAGTCCAAATCAGTTGCAGGTCATTTATTGTCCTGTGGCATTGCTCTCTACACCACCTGCTGCAGAAATGATTGGCTTCTGAGGAGCTGCTCGACCGTGGTACTCCATTACTTTTACCTCTGTACGTACAAGCATTGTACTGGCTGGACTGGCTGGACTGGCTGGACTGCTGGTGACTCACCAGTGATTCATTCCACTGATTTGATGAAACTTTTACAAGCGCCCTCTGCAGTTCCGTTCTCCAGTATATGAGATTTGCCTGGTTTAACTGCAAGTGTTGCTTAGCGTATCCATCCACTGTCACATCATTAGCAATTGAGTGGGCAGTTTTAGAAACGTTGAAAAGTCCGTGATGGATTTGTTATTCAGGCGACATCCAATGACCACTCCAAGTTCGAAATCACTGAACCCTTTTGACCGACCCGTTATGCTATTGCTGCTTCTGTACTGTCGTTACGCATCGCCTCCTTTTAGACTGTCAGGTCCACCTCTCGTGACATCTGGCTATCAACTCCGCATTACATGTGAGTGCCAGTAAAATTTTGACCAGGTAGTGTACTTTTGTTTCTGCGCCACGCACCCGTATCAATTCGGGCGGCACTGAATCTTGCGGAGGGCAATGGTCATAATGTTTCTGGTCATTAGTGTATATCGACAAAAGGGGCTGAGCCACACGGCAAAGTTCTCTCCTTATGTTGCTGTTGGTTTTCAAAAATTCCATCTCTTTGGTTTAATATATAGAGCTGCCTAAAATGGTATTACCAATCACATGTTAACACATAATTCTAAACGTTTTTTTGTTACAAACTCGAGACGGAAGAGAGAAGAATGGTAGAAGCTTGGATGAAAGTGTTTAAGTTGCCCTAAATAGTAAAAGAAATTCAGTAATGATTTCATAACGGTCCTCCAATCCGTTTAACGGTCCTTCGAATGCATGAAAATTCTGTGCGCGTCAGGTCTCTGACCAATGACTGCAAAGAAAACGGTGAATGTCCGAGAAGTATTCGAACGAAAGGTAACACAGTGAATAGGAGCATAGGAATGTCAAGTAAGAGATTAACATTGGAAAGCGTAATCGCGCGGATAAGCGTATTAAGAATTCTCCACCTCGATCTGTGAGTGAAGCCATGCCACATTCGCCGGCCGCAGTGGCTGAGCTGTTCTAGGTGCTTCAGTCTGGAACCGCGCGACTGCTACGGTCGCAGGTTCGAATCCTGCCTCGGGCATGGATGTGTGTGATGTCCTTAGGTTAGTTAGGTTTAAGTAGATCTAAGTTCTAGGGGACTGATGACCTCAGACTGTAAGTCCCATAGTTCTTAGAACCATTTGAACCATACCACATTCGAATGATACAGTCGCAATCTGATGCTGATAAAATACCTTGAATGCGGGCTGCAGAAGTGTTGTTACGATTTACGCACATAGACTCTAATGTTATGTTCTTTGTGTTGGATGAGGCCACATTTGACGTCGGTGGTACGTTAGTAAGCACAAGTTACGTCTTTTGGAGTAGAAGCAATACCCACAAACTAAGACAGCGCATTCGATCCTATTCGAAAATTAACGTATGGTGCGGTATTACCAATTCTGGAGTACTTTGAACACATAGTTTTAGTGATCTGACTGGAAGGGAAGATTCTTACGTAGATATGCTGCAGAATTTTGTTGTTGCTGAGCTTCAACTCCGTATCATGACATCGGGTTACTTCCATAGAGATAGTGTGTCGCCACATTATTCCTTAGAGGTTCGGTATTATCTGGATAAAGCATTTCGTAGACGCTGGACTGAAAGAGGTGGACCTCCGACGCGGTCAACTCGGTCACCCGATTTGACACCATGTGGTTTCTGGCTATGAGGAATGGTGAAAGAACGAGTGCATGCTACAATACCTACTCACGTTAGCCCGTTCGCTGTTTGGGCGTGTATACACGTCCTGCTACGCCGTTCCCAGGTGCTTTGTACATGTATACATGAGCTGCCTGGGTCCCCCCACAATTCTATGGACGTCTGATGCATCCTTCGCCGCCGACCTCTCACTGCTGAGGACGAATCCTGCTATATCTCGGTGAATAAGCAAGTATCGAGCACTTATCATAGAAAACATGTGTCTCATTGCATGCTATCATTTGCAAAAAATCTCATTTCGATATCTTGAATCGTCTATGAGATGTGAAGACTGCTATGACCAACTGGTTAGCATGGGAATGAATTGGTGCTTCGCGCACGACCGTCATTCGGATATAAAACCAAATAACTCGAGAACAAAATGAGGTACTATTCTGGTCTCAACTTTAAATAAAATTTCGTTATCTTATCTATACTTCATTCACTGCAAGGCATGAGCTTAAATAAACGATACGCAATGCTTTCGTAATGCTTTTTTACCTCTGCACACGCTGTAAAACTTCGTGCAATGTTTCACTGTATTTGATGCAGCGCAGTAAGTATAACGGATAACGAAAAGAAATTCAGTTCTTTATCGAGTGAAGATACCAGGCTGTAAAATGTGCAAAACTAAAATTTTTTCCCGTAACACTTTTCGAAAAATGGATGATAAGTATTTCATATCGGCCGGAATGCTCTCTCTCAGCACAGGCACTAGCATGTTCGAGGGTCACTCCAAAAGAAATGCCGGCCGCGGTGGTCTAGCGGTTCTAGGCGCTCAGTCCGGAGCCGCGCGACTGCTACGGTCGCAGGTTCGAATCCTGCCCCGGGCAAGGATGTGTGTGATGTCCTTAGGTTAGTTAGGTTTAAGTAGTTCTAAGTTCTAGGGGACTGATGACCATAGATGTTAAGTCCCATAGTGCTCAGAGCCATTTGAACCATTTGAACCAAAAGAAATGCACACTATTTTTTTAATCCATCTTTTATTCTACATGTCTGAAAGTTTTACAGTGTGTTGATACACCCTTTAGGAACAATATTTTCATTTCTCCACGTAATTTCCATCCCTCTCAACTGCCTTACGCCATCTTGGGACCAGCGCCTGTAAATCCGCAGGGTAAAATTCTGGACCAACCTGTTGGAGTCACTGTTTGGCAGCGTGCACAAGGGAGTCATCATCTTCAAACCTTGTTCCACAAAGAGAGTCTTTCAGTTTCCCAAAGAGATGATAGTCACATGGAGCCATGTTAGGACTGTAACGCGGGTGTTCCAGTGTTGTCCATCCGAGTTTTGTGATCGCTTCCATGGTTTTTTTACTGACATGTGGCCGTGTATTGTCGTGCAACAACAAAACATCCTGCTTTTGCCGATGTGGTCGAACACAACTCAGTCGAGCTTGAAGTTTCTTCACTGTTGTCACACACGCATCAGAATTTATGGTGGTTCCACTTGGCATGATGTCCACAAGCAAGAGTCCTTCGGAATCCGCAAACACCGTAGCCACAACTTTTCCAGCAGGTGTGGTTTTGAATTTTTTTTTCTTGGGTGAATTTGCATTATGCCACTCCATTGATTGCCTCTTCGTCTCTGGTGAAAAATGATGGAGCCATGTTTCATCACCTGTCACAATTCTTCCAAGAAATTCATCTCCACCATTCTCGTACTGTTCCAAAATTTCGCTGCATACCGTTTTTCTTGTTTCTTTGTGGCCACTGTCAACATCCTGGGAACACATCTAGCACAAACCTTTTTTAACGCCGACACTTTCAGTATTCTGCAAACACTTCCTTCCCCTATCCCAACGTAGCGTGACAATTAGTTCACTGTGATGCGTCCGTCGGCAGTCACCAATTCGTTAACTCTCCGCACATCGTCTGGAGTGTGTGCAGTACGAGATCTGCCGCTGCGAGGACAGTCCTCAATATTGCCGTGCCCGCTGTCATCACGTAACCTGCTTGGCCACCGACTAACAGTACTGCTATCGACAGCAGCATCTCCATACACCTTTTTCAACCTCTTGTGTATGTTTCCCACTGTCTCGTTTTCACAGCACACGAATTCTATGAGAGCACGTTGCTTCTGACGAACTTCAAATGTAGCAGCCAACTTGAAGACGTGCTGTGACGGCGCCACTCCCGGGAACAGGCTGAAATAAGTTTGAAAGCAAGCGGGAAGGATGTATCTACACATTGTAAAACTTTCATACATGTAGAATCAAAACTGTATTTTTACAAAAATAGTGTGCATTTGTTTTGGAGTGACCCGCGTTGAGAGCGATATCAAAAGTCGCCTCAACACGAAATCCAATTTACTCGTCTGTAAGAACGAAAGGATAAATGACTCTAAAGAACGCATAAGACAAGGCGTCCGCTCTATACCTTCGGAAATGTATGAAACAGCTGTGGCCTGTGTGGTCAAAAGACTTTGCTGATGCAATGAGAACAAAAAAGTACAGTTTGAAGATGTGCACAAGTTTCATTTAGACTTCAGTACATAATGTGTCTGCCGGCCGAAGTGGCCGTGCGGTTAAAGGCGCTGCAGTCTGGAACCGCAAGACCGCTACGGTCGCAGGTTCGAATCCTGCCTCGGGCATGGATATTTGTGATGTCCTTAGGTTAGTTAGGTTTAACTAGTTCTAAGTTCTAAGGGACTAATGACCTCAGCAGTTGAGTCCCATAGTGCTCAGAGCCATTTGAACCATAATGTGTCTCTATATTAAAATACACGACTGGCCATTAAAATTGCTACACCACGAAGATGACGTGCTACAGACGCGAAATTTAAGCGACAGGAAGAAGATGCTGTGATATGCAAATGATTAGCTTTTCAGAGCATTCACACAAGGTTGGCTCCGGTGGCGACACCTACAACGTGCTGACATGAGGAAAGTTTAAAACCGATTTCTCATACACAAACAGCAGTTGACCGGTGTTGCCTGGTGAAACGTTGTTGTGATGCTCAAAAATGGTTCAAGTTGCTCTGAGCACAATGGGACTTAACATCTGTGGTCATCAGTCCCCTAGAACTTAGAACTACTTAAACCTAACTAACCTAAGGACATCACACACATCCATGCCCGAGGCAGAATTCGAACCTGCGACCGTTACAGTCGCGCGGTTCCGGACTGAGCGCCTTAACCGCGAGACCACCGCGGCCGGCTGTTGTGATGCCTCGAGTAAGGAGGAGAAATGCGTACCGTCACGTTTCCGACTTTGATAAAGGTCGAATTATAGCCTGTCGTGATTGGGGTTTATTGTTTCGCGACATTGGTGCTCACGTTGGTCGAGATCCAGTGACTGTTAGCAGCGCCGGCCGAGGTGGCCGTGCGGTTAAAGGCGCTGCAGTCTGGAACTGTAAGACCGCTACGGTCGCAGGTTCGAATCCTGCCTCGGGCATGGATGTTTGTGATGTCCTTAGGTTAGTTAGGTTTAACTAGTTCTAAGTTCTAGGGGACTAATGACCTCAGCAGTTGAGTCCCATAGTGCTCAGAGCCATTTGAACTGTTAGCAGCATATGGAATCGGTGGGTTCAGGAGGGTAATACGGAGCGCCTTTCTGGATCCCAACGGCCTCGTATCACTAGCAGTCGAGAAGACAGGCATCTTATCCGCATGGCTGTAACGGATCGTGCAGCCACGTCTCGATCCCTGAGTCAACAAATGGGGACGTTTGCAAGACAACAGCCATCTGCACGAACAGTTCCATGACGTATGTAGCAGCATGGACTATTAGCTCGGAGACCATGGCTGTGGTTACCCTTGACGCTGTATCACAGCCAGGAGCGCCTGCGATGGTGTACTCAACGACGAACCTGGGTGCACGAATGGCAGAACGTCATTTTTTCGGATGAATCCAGGTTCTGTTTACAGCATCATGATGGTCGCATCCGTGTTTGGCGACATCTCGGTGAACGCACGTTGGAAGCGTGTATCCGTCACCGCCATACTGTCGTATCACCCGGCGTGATGGTATGGGGTGCCATTGGTTACACATCTCGGTCACCTCTTGTTCGCATTGACGGCACTTTGAACAGTGGACGTTACATTTTAGATGTGTTACGAACCGTGGCTCTACCCTTCATTCGATCCCTGTGAAACCCTACATTTCAGCAGGATAATGCACGACCGCATGTTGCAGGTCATGTACGGGCCTTTCTGGATACAGAAAATATTGGATTGCTGCCCTGGCCAGCACATTCTCCAGATCTCTCACCAACTGAAAACGTCTGGTCAATGATGGCCGAGCAACTGGCTCGTCACAATATGCCAGTCATTACTCTTGATGAACTGTGGTATCGTGTTGAAGCTGCATGGGCAGCTGTACCTGTACACGCCATCCAAGCTCTGTTTGAGTCAATGCCCAGGCGCATCAAGGCCGTTATTACGGCCAGAGGTGGTTGTTCTGGGTACTGATTTCTCAGGATCTATGCAGCCAAATTGCGTGAAAATGTAATCGCATGTCAGTTCTAGTATAATATATTTGTACAATGAATGCCCATTTATCATCTGCATTTCTTCATGGTGTAGCAATTTTAATGGCCAGTAGTCTAAATAAAATAAAACTAAATAATATTATAATAGTATTTTAAACATAGCTGCGCAACAGCAACGGTTCCATGTAATAAGATTAAAAACAGCCGACCAGTTGCAATGGATAAAGTAATCTTTACCTAGGTTTCGACAGATTTAAATCTATCTTCTTCAGAAGGCGGCAGTATTACATTAATATGGAATGATGTGTCATTGTCGTTGTTACAAATATCTGCATAGATCCATTAGCCCAAAATAAAATATAGCCCTGAAAATAGGGTTTGTCAAGTAAATAAAAATTAGTGCATGGAAGTTGCAGAGCTCACAAGCGAATATTATAATAACGATAAATAATAAAATAAAAGTCAATGCCATATAAGTTGCAAAATCGTTTTAGCCAACCCTGTGTGTTCAGTTTTCGCTTCTTATCCTGGCGGTGTACTACGATAACTCCACGGACACCACTTGCATGTCGTACAATAGCCACGGATGCTCCAGAGCAGTAAAAATGACTACACCGAGGGAGGAAAGCACAAATATACGAGCAGGGGGCGCGACGCCGAGAGGGAACACTGATCTTAACAGAACGAGGCCGCCTGGAACAAGGGACACGTGAGGCCGGCCCCGTGAGTTAGTGGCGGGGTGCACGCGGTCGGTCGGCCGCCCGTGATTTGCGGTGAGGTTGCGCTGCGCTGCGGTGCAGCGCGCAGGCGCGGCGCGGTCCGCTCAGTCCCGCGTCTCCGCGGGGCAGACAAGCGTAACGAGATGCCAAAACAGAAATAACGCGTGCGCCGTCGCCCTTATTTATGTCGAATTTGAAACAATGGCTGCAGGCTGTGGCATAAAGCGGGCGCCGAGGAGCGCCGGCCGGTAGCGTGCGCTCGCGCGCTGCGCCCTTGTCCTACAGGTCGCGGGTTCGCCTCCCGCGACCCCGCGCTGGCGACGGGCGCTGTCGCCGCGGAGGAAGGCAGGAGGCGGCGGTGGTGGCGACGGCGGCGGAGGGAGTAGGCGGCGGGCGGCGGCTGATGGATGACGTCCGCGGCCGGGGCGGCTGCCTACGCGCTTGTAGGCCACTGCCGCGGAGCGCCAGCCGTCAACCATTCGTCACTCCGAGCGACGCGCCGCAAAACTCGTGAAACGGAAAATTACAGCGGCCGCGGCTCGCCGA
Organism: Schistocerca americana; assembly: GCF_021461395.2. Taxonomy (NCBI): domain Eukaryota; kingdom Metazoa; phylum Arthropoda; class Insecta; order Orthoptera; family Acrididae; genus Schistocerca; species Schistocerca americana. The sequence goes on from NC_060121.1 coordinate 497,842,645, forward strand.
GGAGCATGTAGCACGCGCGCTCGCTGACGGGAAGCCCTGGGTGAGCAGTCGTTAACGAGCCGGTAACACAAGGCGTTCGGTTCGAGTGGCTGCTACGAGCGCGAACGGCCAACAAGTGATTGTCCGCCGGCGTGCGGGTCATTTCCAAACAGAGGCAGTGCTCAAATTGCGAGCTGTAAAACGCCACAATGAGACAGCGGAAAACGTGTTGCAGGTTGATGAACAGAAGGAAGGAAAGCTCAAGTTTTAAATTTCTCCTTTAAGAAATCGCTCACGTAGGGCTGTCGTACAAACACAGTGTCGTTCGATCGTTGCACAGACTCTCGTATGGACTGTTTGGAAACTAAAGCCGTCGTCACACGGCGCACAGGCGGGATAACTGACGTTGCGAGAGACAGCTGCGCCGGCACCCGGGACGAGCTGGTTAACGTGGTTTTGCGCTCTCAGCGCTCTACAGCGCAAGTCGTCGCTTAATCTGATTCGCAAGCAGCACAGTTTGTTCAGGAAAATGAACGAGCGTGGAATTCCTTGTTAAATGAAATCCCTTATTAAAACTCTCATTTCATCTCTTGTCCGTATGGAAGTCATGTTCTTCTGTCTGACATCTACAGAAATAAATATTTCGACATCCGTGAAGATGTAACTAGATGAAAAGGAAAGATACATGTCCAGGCACTAAGGACACTAACGCACAAAACTTCAGCGAAGAGAACAAACACATCGAGCGAGGTGGCGAGGTGGAGCAGTGGTTAGCACACTCGACTCGCGGTCTGTCCATCCTGACAGGTTTTCCGTTATTTCCCTAAATCGCTTCAGACAAATGCCAGTATCGTTCCTTTTGAAGAGCACGGCCAAGTCCTTCCCCATCCTTCCCTAATCCAAGTTCGTGCTCCGTCTCTAATGACCTTATTGTGGACGGGACGTTAGGCACTAATCTCCTCCTCCGAACAAACTCACTCATACAGCGCTATTTCTATTAATTTCATTAGAAAGTTCCACAACCTTATAGGAATCACGAAGGTGAAAAAAAAAAAAAAGACACAAACCCTCTACCAGTTCAACCTTTGTTCTATAAGGTGACATCTCTTCTGAGTACGCTACACTAAAATGCCTAAATTTATACTGGCGGCGATCTTTTCTTTTATGCTAAGATATTTTAAAGGCTTTAATCGCCAACATATTATTAACTGTCATTTAATTATAACAAATCTTAAGAAAAACGAGACGTTTTTCATGAATCTTCAATGTGCCGCTATCTTAAAACGGCTTACTTTAATAACACGTGACTTATAGAGCGAAAATTGTGGTATCAACGTTCGATACCACACTTGTTAGGGGTGGCAGATACCGACCGCGGTTCGCAATAGATATCGCTGGACCCGCTCCACGGCTTGTGACACGTATCTAGCAATCTATCGTCCGCTCTTGCTAGGGACGTCAACTAGGAATGTAGCATAGTCTTCAGCTGATAGGAAGCAACCTCTAACAAGGCGCTTAGTCAAGTATGGCATAATTAATGCCTCTCTAGATATCTGTTTGTAATTATATGTATGCAGCATATGAAGAAGCCCGTAACACAAGTACAATATATATTATTTTTTACCTACGGCTACTAATTGGTTCAAATGGCTCTGAGCACTATGCGACTTAACTTCTGAAGTCATCAGTCGCCTAGAACTTAGAATTAATTAAACCTAACTAACCTAAGGACATCACACACATCCATGCCCGAGGCAGGATTCGAACCTGCGACCGTAGCGGTCGCTCGGTTCCAGACTGTAGCGCCTAGAACCGCACGGCCACTTCGGCCGGCCGACTACTAATTATTTCAGCCGTTGCAGATACAGACTATGCAGCCAGTTCCTTACCGACTTCACTGTCAAAGCTGCAATGTATGTTTCTATTTAGAATAGGCCATCTGTCATCATAACAACTGACGACGACAATCATTACAAAAATAACTAAGTACGGAAACCGTTTAACCGCCAGCCTGACATTTCCCGTCTCATTACAACAACTTGTAGAGTCTTGTACCACAAGCAAACAAGGGAGAGGATGTTGTTATGGGTGGCCGCTATCCTCTTTCTACAACACAAATGCACACGTGATTAATACAGTTCTTTATTTACATAACTGCAACTATTTGCTTAACTGGAATAGAGACCATGCGTTGTGGTATAAGTTCATCAGCAATAGTCCTATTGCAGCCACTATCGGAAATCTTGCTATTCCAAACTTCAGTCTCACTGCTGGTCCCACTAAAGTCACTAATCTAGTGGATATGTACTGTCGTAGCCTGTGGTGAGCTGAGTCCCGCTCTGCGAGTGAATGACAAATGCCAAACTGGAGTGTGAGTTAGTGAGGCCCTCCGGTGAGCGACGGCGGCACAAATACTTGCTGTCGACAGGGCGTTGGCGGTTCGTTGCTTGCCGGTATGTCTCTGGCCTCTTTCGTGACAAGCGCGCTTGATCCAGCGCCTATTTATCGAGTTTTACGTTTCATCTCTGTCTACTGGTGTGCTGGTGACAGCTTATGCCATCAAAAAAATCGTACCAATAACATTTGTTCCTCCAGAGATTCAATGTCCTGGCGCTTAGAAACAGCATATATTCTTAGGGTGTATAGCATAACATAAAACCCACCGAATATAGGCTTCTATTGATCACGACAGATACAATACGGCGTCTAGCTTTCTGCTTCTGACATAGGGGCCGTTTTTACTGTCCGCCGGTTTGCGTGGGTAGTTGCCGTAATATCGCAGTACTCACTACGTGTTTCACGTGACGAAATGGTAGACGAATGGTAGAGCACTTAACCACTAAATGCAAAGGTCTCGCGGTCGGTTGCCCTTATGGCATACAATTTTAATTGCACACGAAGTTTCATATGAGCACACACTCCCCTTCAGAGTGAAAATTCACTCTGGATATCATTACTTATCTGTCCACACTGACTGCTGAACTGATGTCATGTCTGTAATGTGATATCAAAAATGGCTCTGAGCACTATGGGACTTAACATCTGTGGTCATCAGTCCCCTGGAATTTAGAACTACTTAAACCTAACTAACCTAATGACATCACACACATCCATACCCGAGGCAGGATTCGAACCTGCGACCGTAGCAGTCGCGCGGTTCCGGACTGCGCGCCTAGAACCGCTAGACCACCGCGGCTGGCAATGTGATATCTGGTAGCAATAAATTAGAAAAATAGCTGATTTTTCTCTGGAACAATAAATTAGATAAATAGTTGTTTTTTTCTCTTCCACTTTATATCTGCAGTGCTTGTGAACTAGTTTCAAACAATAATATTTTATAAGACAACAATATGTCCTTTGCGTCCAGCAGCACTATAGATGTTGACCTGTTGTTAAGTCAAAATACTGGTACGATGTGGCTCTTCACGCTTGTCCATCTCGTGCAAGCCGCCTCAGCTCACTATGACTACTACAATCTACGCCAGCTTGCACCTGCTTACTGCAGTTAAATCTTGGTCTCCCTCTACAAAGCCTCGATGCCTCCGCATGTGTTCTGTCAAACAATCGCTTCCTTTAGTCATATCGTAACCTCTCGTTAGTTGGCCTATCAACCCATCTCGTCCATACCGTTCTTCTGTAGCATCTCCATTGGAAAAGCTTCTATTGTGTTTACCTGTACTGATTATCGTCCACAGTTCATTTCCACGTAAGGGTAAACTCAAGATAAAGACTTTCTCCAAAGATTTGTTAAAAGTTCGATACTGAGTCATCCACAATCGGGGTTATGTAAATTGTTCATAAGTGAAACTTCCGCTACAGTTGTACAAAATTTTCATTTCCTAAGTCTTGCACAATCTAGTCCAGCGCCTTCTCTAAAGAAGCGAAAATACACTCCTGGAAATTGAAATAAGAACACCATGAATTCATTGTCCCAGGAAGGGGAAACTTTATTGACACATTCCTGGGGTCAGATACATCACATGATCACACTGACAGAACCACAGGCACATAGACACAGGCAACAGAGCATGCACAATGTCGGCACTAGTACAGTGTATATCCACCTTTCGCAGCAATGCAGGCTGCTATTCTCCCATGGCGACGATCGTAGAGATGCTGGATGTAGTCCTGTGGAACGGCTTGCCATGCCATTTCCACCTGGCGCCTCAGTTGGACCAGCGTTCGTGCTGGACGTGCAGACCGCGTGAGACGACGCTTCATCCAGTCCCAAACATGCTCAATGGGGGACAGATCCGGAGATCTTGCTGGCCAGGGTACCTTCTAGAGCACGTTTGGTGGCACGGGATACATGCGGACGTGCATTGTCCTGTTGGAACAGCAAATTCCCTTGCCGGTCTAGGAATGGTAGAACGATGGGTTCGATGACGGTTTGGATGTACCGTGCACTATTCAGTGTCCCCTCGACGATCACCAGTGGTGTACGCCCAGTGTAGGAGATCGCTCCCCACACCATGATGCCGGGTGTTGGCCCTGTGTGCCTCGGTCGTATGCAGTCCTGATTGTGGCGCTCACCTGCACGGCGCCAAACACGCATACGACCATCATTGGCACCAAGGCAGAAGCGACTCTCATCGCTGAAGACGACAGGTCTCCATTCGTCCCTCCATTCACGCCTGTCGCGACACCACTGGAGGCGGGCTGCACGATGTTGGGGCGTGAGCGGAAGACGGCCTAACGGTGTGCGGGACCGCAGCCCAGCTTCATGGAGACGGTTGCGAATGGTCCTCGCCGATACCCCAGGAGCAACAGTGTCCCTAATTTGCTGGGAAGTGGCGGTGCGGTCCCCTACAGCACTGCGTAGGATCCTGCGGTCTTGGCGTGCATCCGTGCGTCGCTGCGGTCCGGTCCCAGGTCGACGGGCACGTGCACCTTCCGCCGACCACTGGCGACAACATCGATGTACTGTGGAGACCTCACGCCCCACGTGTTGAGCAATTCGGCGGTACGTCCACCCGGCCTCCCGCATGCCCACTATACGCCCTCGCTCAAAGTCCGTCAACTGCACATACGGTTCACGTCCACGCTGTCGCGGCATGCTACCAGTGTTAAAGACTGCGATGGAGCTCCGTATGCCACGGCAAACTGGCTGACACTGACGGCGGCGGTGCACAAATGCTGCGCAGCTAGCGCCATTCGACGGCCAACACCGCGGTTCCTGGTGTGTCCGCTGTGCCGTGCGTGTGATCATTGCTTGTACAGCCCTCTCGCAGTGTCCGGAGCAAGTATGGTGGGTCTGACACACCGGTGTCAATGTGTTCTTTTTTCCATTTCCAGGAGTGTATGTTAAGACGTGAATCTTGTGTTGAGGAGGGCGATGGACTAGAGCAGGTGCAACTGTAAATTAAAACCGTATGTCCGAACAGTAAGGCCCATGAAAATGCTACCAGTATTACAAAACCAAATAAAGGAAAAAGCTATATGTAGGCAGCAATGAACATACCTAAAACCAGTATAAAGTGTATATGACAAAGTTATTTTAAAAGGTAGCACACATGCAGTGCAATGCTCCTCGGGGGGGGACGGAAAGGTGACCACGCTAAAACCACCTTTCAAACGTGACCGACGTAAGTCAACCGTATGTTGCAATCGCTGGCGAGGACCTAGAATTTAAATTAACCCAAATATCTTCTCCGGTTCCGGTTCTTGAGGAATAATGGACTGCTGTTCATCCACAGACATTCAGACACCTCAAAGAAAGTGTCCCAAGCGGAACTCAAGCCGTCATAAAGGCGAAGAGTGGACACACCCTTTATTAATGTCCAATAGTAGGTGCCCGGATACTTTTCATCAAGTAGTGTAACTGTAGAAAGCAACAAGAAATTGAACGAAGAGGTGAAATCAATAACAAGAAATGCAAGAGGAAATTTTTTCGTCAAAACTCTGAAGAAGTACAGTGTATACTAGCAAGCTAAGAAAAGCTTTATTGTGACTAGTTCCAGAGTTCTGCTTCCAGCGTTTTGTAATCAGGTTGGACAATCGATAGACGTTTCAGGAATACAGAGCCTTACTACAAGAACCAAATGTATATGAAAGAGTCATCGCAGAGACCTGTATAACGATGACGGTCACCAAAGGAAAAAGACAGAACACTGGAGTGATCATCAAAGAAACTATATGTGCTTAGCAGAGCTCATACATAGTTAATAACATCTACATCTAAATCTACAGCTACATCTTCATAGGTACTCGGCAGGCCACCATAAGGTGCATGGGGAGGGTACCATGTACCATTACTCGTCATTTCACCTCCTGTGCCCCTCCTAAAAAACTACTGCCTACACGCCTGCGTATGAGCCCTAATTTCCCGTATCTTGTCTTCGTGGTCCTTACGCTCGATGTATGTTGCCGGCAGCAGAATCGTTCAGCAGTCAGCTTCAAACACCAGCTGTCTAAATTTTCTCAATAGTGTTTCCCGAAAAGAACGCCGCCTTCCCCCCAGGAGTTCCCATTTGAGCTCTCGAAGCATCCCCGTAACACTTAAGTTTTGTTGGAACTCACCGGTGACAAACGTAGCACTACTCCTCTGAATTGCTTCGATGTCTTTCTTTAACCCGACCTGGTTAGGTCCTATAAATTGTCTCCTTTACAGGCAAACCACTCTTTCCTAAAATTTTCGCAAAAAACCGAAGTCTACCATGCGCCTTCCCTACCACAGTTTTCACATGCTCGTTCCACCTTATATCTCTTTGCAACGTCACTCCCAGATATTTAAACGACTTGACTATGTCAAGCTGAACTAGTAATACCGTATCCGAAAATTACATGTTTGTTCTTCCTACTCATCCAAGGCATCATCAGCAAACAATAGCAGATTGCTGCCCACCCCGTTCGCCAAATCATTTATGTATATAGGAAACAACAGCGGACCTATCGCACTTCCCTGGGGCACTCCTGACGATACCCTTGTCTCTGATGAACACTCACCGTCGAGGACAACATTCTGGGTTCTATTATTTAAAAAATCTTCGAGCCACTCACATATCTGTGAACTTATTCCATATCCTCGTACCTTCGTTAACAGCCTGCGATGGGGCAGCGTGTCGGATGTTTTCCTGAAATCTAGAAATATGGAATCTGCCTGTTTCCCTCCATCAATAGTTCTCAGTATATCATATGAGCAAAGAGCAATCTGAGTTTCGCACAATCGATGCTTTCTAAAACCAAGCCGATTCGTTGACATAAGGTGCTCACCGTCAAGAAAGTTTATTGTATTCGAACAGAAAATGTTATGAACCGTTCTGCAGCAAACAGAAGTTAAGGAAATTGGTCTGTAATCTTGTGGGTCCGTTCTTTTAACTTTCTTGCGTGCTGGAGCCACCTGCGCTTTTTTCCAGTCGTTTTGGACTTTGTGCTGGGCGAGCTTGATAAGTGTCCAATGCCGTAGAGTTTGTAAAATCATACTGGGATTCCATCCGCACCTGGTGATTTATTTCTTTTCAAATCTTTAAATTGCTTCTCTACACCAGGTATGCTTATTTCAATGTCGTCCATACGATAGTCTCTCCGATGGTTAAATGACGATATGATTGTACGGTTCTCCTGCGTGAACGATTTCTTGAACGTGAAATTTAAAATTTCGGCTTTCGTTTTGCTATCTTCAACTGCCACACCAGACTCATCAACAAGGGACTGAAAGGAAGCCTTAGACCCGCGTAGAGATTTTATATACGACCAGGAATTTTCTGGGTTTTTCTGCCAGTTCTTTTGCTAAGGCGTGACGGTGGTAATTGTTGTATGCTTCGCGCATAGATCTTTTCACAGACGTGCGAATCTCTACTAACCTTCGCTTGTCGTCGTTTGTGCGTCCCGGTTTGAACCTAGAGTGCAGCAGCTTCTGCATCTTCAACATCTTATGCATTTCGTTACTAAACCATGGTGGGTCTTTCCCATCCTTTACCCATTTACTCCAGATCACGATTTAGAATCTGCTTGAACTTTGCCCATTATTCCTCTACATCTACCTTACTGGTATTAAGTGATGCCAGTTCACTGTTGGTTGGTTGATTGGGGGAGGGGACCTAACAGCTGGGTCATTAGTACCATCGGATTAGGGAAGGGCCGTGCCATTTCAAAGGAACCATCCTGGCATTTGCCTGAAGCGATTTAGGGTAATCACGGAAACCCAAATCAGCATGGCCAGACACGGGTATGAACCGTCGTTCTCCCGAGTGCGAGTCCAATGCCGTAACCACTGCGCCACCCCGCTCAGTAAATCCACTGTCTAATTAAGATGTTCATAGCTGCTTATCAGCTCTATCCAGCAGAGACACCCTCCTAGCCTTCTTGACTGATTTATTAACTTTCGTAATCGTCGATAAGGTCCGGCCTATTTGTAGCTATAATCCAAGATATCATTTTCAAGATATAATTATCAAGGTCTAAGATAACATCCTGCGAAAAACCGGAACTGTAATCATTTAGATCAAATCTAAGAAAAGTGTACGAGTGATGGTTAACAAGTCATCAATCGCTATCTAGGTAAATACATTCCAAGAACGTCAACAGAAGATTACAAAGAACAACTTTGGTTTATACGGGAGAATTTAGAGAGCACAGAGATTGTCGGATCCTCGCTGAAAAAGAGAATCAAGGAAAACTGATACAGAAAATTTAGTGAAAACTTCTGCATCCATAAGGGTGGCTACAAGTGAAACAAATAACTACTTCTACATACGAGTCATTACGAAATATTTATCAGAAAATCCCTTGATCTTGTACTACCTAAAGTAAATAAGGGAATCTGAGTTTTGTGTCCAGTCACTCGAGTATTACTCCCGTATTCAACTTGAACAGAATAGGCAGAGGTCACACTTATTACTCTCCGCATTCAAAAATGTTTTGACGAATAAGAATCCTACAACCACAGCAGTGTTTGACATCAGCACAAAGTAACAAATGAGAGAAACTCAACTCTGAACAAAACAACAGCTGGGATTAATTTAGTATTAAGTTACACACTGAATACTCTAAAAAAATATCCTCTTTTTGCAACTCGTATTCATCGAGATATTCGAGCGCAGCGTATAATCGTAGGAAACGTAAAAGATCGCTGGTAGTTCCGCTCATAAGAGGATCAACAAACGTATGTACAGAATTAGAAGTACATACCAACAATACTGACACGCATCCACCTCATAATATTGCGGAGTATTCTATCGTCGAACACTTGACGTTCCCGGAGGGAAAGAAAAAATTACTGGTGTGGAACACTTTACTATGTTTTCAGACAATTAAACCAACAAACTGAAGACTGATGTGAATAGGCAAATTCTCTTTACATATATTTTCGAAATGATTCCAACACTGTACCATAATGTCAACTGTTAACCAAGAAACGACTTCATAAATGCATGATTAGCTCAAAAAATCATTTACCAGTAATATATTCATTGGTGAACATTGAAAATAATCAAAATTACGTTTCCAAGAAAGCAAAAAAGGGCCGTTGATACCCTCGACACACCAAACGGAATGAATCATCATTTTCAAACTGATCTCTTATGATATTGATACCGACAGATAGGTGTCATCGCTGTGTGACGGTCAAACGACTAAAACAGTATTCATGCTTGTCTTGAATGGGAGCTTTGGAAAAACGTCAGACAATGACATTATGAGGAGCCCAAGTCACAGCGATTTGCCATTTGCAAAAGGTATGAGATTGTTCTCATTAGCATGTGTGGTAACCATGGACGACAGTGCAAACTCGGTAACGTAATCCCATGCTGGCCACAAGGTAGGTAACGTGTTGTTCTGGCAGGGCGTTCCATTCCTCCGAAAGCTCGTTTGTCAACTACTGGAAGGTGGTAGTGCATTTTGACATGCTGCAATGCATCTCACCAAAGTATTCGACACATGCTCCATGAGATTTAAGTCGGGGAACTGAGGGCGAGGAGAAGGAAGTGGAGGAGGAGATGGTAGGGGGAACGGGGGAGGCAGTCCATTCACCGAACATCCTGTCGTTCCAAGAGTTCCTCCACCTGCACCCGTTGTCATCCGTAGACTGAGGAATCAGTACACCCATGCAACACTATGCTTCCTCACAGCCTAACACCTGGACCATCAAAACAGTCGACAATGTTCCTGGGTGCATTACGTGTTCTCACATCTGACATAAGAAGTTACAACCAGCATTGTAAACACTTGCCGTGGTCCACGTGTTGCGGGAAAGCATATAGCAGGGAGCAGTGGGGAGACTATCGTAATACGTCCACATATACCAGCGACTTCCAGCAGTTAAAACCGCGCTGGTAATTCCCTACCACAGGAACTAATTAGCGACCATGTGGCCAGCAAGGTGCAGATCATGAATGTCGTCTGTGCTGATCACACACCTATTAAGAACATTTCCCGCTGTTTTTAATGTCCAGAGATCACCGCGAATCCCGTTGACTTCATTGTAATTATTGTGTTCAAATAAACATTTCATTTCTGTTATTCTCGATGCCTATTTCTTTCAGTTGCTTTCTGTACTGTACTGCAGCAATTCTATCGAAGTTTTATCGAGTTTTGTTACCTGGCAGTGAGGCATCATACGAAAGTTACTTTCGTTCCTAAGCTTAGCACAGCAGCGTAGTACGAAGATCCAGTGACGAATTCGTGTTATTTGGGAGCATTCATGCAGAAGGGTAGAGCAGCTTTAAAGAAAGCCGTATAAAAGACGATAGATCCTCATATTTCGATCCTTACTGTGGTATCGTCCAGAGAGCACGGCGGCACGTCAAATTCGGCAAAGCACGTCGATACCGCAGACGTTACCGCTGTCTCGCTGCAATCTCCTACGACGAATGGGAGGCGCTTCTGAACACAACGCCCCCCTTCTTAGAATAGCAGCGTCCTCACACTGGAGGTCAAATAGAGCTGAGCATGGAAGTGCTCTGGCCCCGTTCGTGGTCTCGTCTGAAGGAGTCAGCATCGTAGAATAGGATGGACTTGTACTTTAGTACATGGTGAACATTTCACCTTAGTATATTAACACACGCTTTGCTGCTGAATGACAGTTGTAAATTACTCAGCACCCTCCGGGAAAAGAAGTGTGTCAAAGTTAAGTAAATCTTTTATCCATTCTTGTAATAATATTTCATGTATTATGGTTCCTACGTGCCACCTCAATGAGCAATCATAAAACCCAGAGTAATGGGAGAACGACTGTAGTCTCGTCTCCACACGTACTACGCAGTAGACACGGGTCAAATTCAGAGACGTGCTGCCAGAATCATAACAGGTTTCTACGGCTAAGTTATTATTATTATTATTATTATTATTTTCTTTTTTTGACTGCGAAATAAGCACGCATGACAGTAGGCACGGGTCATATTCAGAGACGTGCTGCTAGTATCATAACGGGTTTGTAGGGTTAATTTTTTTTATTTTCTCCTGTGAAACGGAATGTGTGCTACTTTGGAAACTTCCAGCTAGGTTAAAACTGTGTGGTGGACTTGTACCCGAACCCAGAACCTTGCCTGCCTCGGGCAATGCTCTTGCTAACAGAGCTAGTGAGACACGATTAACGACCCTCCTTCACAGTTCTACCTTCATCGGAAAGCGAAATAACGCTTCCATGCTCGAGTCCAAGACCGACACGCAGTTTTAATCTGCCAATCTGTTTCACTGTAACAGGTTGGTGCAGCTCATATATGTGAGATGCCCAAAAAAGCAGTTAACATTGGTGCGAATTAGCCTCGACCGTGAACTGTACCGCAGCTTATGGAGTACGTGGTAAACTATGGATGAAGTCGTGCAGGGAAGCTGCTTCTGCCGCTACTAGAAACGTCGTTCAGTGACCTTTAACTAGCACGAGACAATTGTGAGGCTGCCAGCCAAGGCTATATGGGAACTGGGGATGTAGCCATCTCCAACGCAGGCCTTGTCACTTTCACCACTTAGGTACTTTTCTCCGGAACCTGTCAAGCAGCAGCTGCAGGATGGTAGGGGAAGGTCGGCAGGGGGGAGGGGGGAGGGGGGAGGAGGAAGGAGCCGTCACTGCTAGTCAGTGCACCTCAGGCGCTGAGCCGCAGGCTTGTGTGTATGTTGGTGGATGCTGCAGCCGGTCTCCGGCAGAGAAAGCCCCCGGGTGGAAAGCCGGCAGAGGTCGCGGGCGGTAAAAGCGCGCGCCGCGTCCCAGCGCGGCCGGGCCACCGGAGCGCCTCGCCTTCCTGCTCTGCCCCGCGCACGCGCTCGCCGAGTACTTTCTAGCGCCCTTCGCCCGTAGGGGCCTTCTCACTCGCCCCGGTTCACGGCAGAGGCTCCCTCCTAATTTTCAATTTTCTGGTCGTCTCGGGGCGGTTCTGCGGAGCGCGCTCGCTGCGGCAGAGGTCGGCCGGAGCGCGGCCCGCGCGGCGCCGGCTTCCGGCTGGTGTTTTGAGTGTCTGACTGCGGGCGCCGCGAGAACGGCGAACGGCGCCGCCGCGAATAAAGCTGCCAGTCGCTCACCTCAGCAGACGCGGGGCCAACGTGGTTACGGGAAGGAAAACAAACTGGACAATCAATCAGTGACGCCCTTTTCTTTGCGTCATCAGTCTTCTGACGGGTTTGAAGTGGCCCGCCAAAAATTTATCTCCTTCTCATTCCGAAGTAGCAATTGCAGCATACGTCCTCAATTATACTGAAGTGACAAAAATAAATGATAATTAATTAAAACCCTCAGCTGCTGACAGATGTTGTTGATATAACTCAATGAGGACAGCTGAAATTGTGTGCCCCGACCGGGACTCGAACCCGGGATCTCCTGCTTACATGACAGACGCTATATCCATCTGAGCAGCCGAGGACACAGATGAATAGCGCGACTGCAGGGACTTATCCCTTGCACGCTTCCCGTGAGACGCACAGCTGTCCACAATTCTACATATGTAATATACTTAATAGATATTTGCCCATCCACTCATTACTCTCGCACACTTTAGCGATTCCCGTAAGAGTTAGGGCTACCTGTGCGCTATCGCCGTCGATGTATACCAACAACATCTGTCGGCAACTGATGGTTTCAATTAATTATCATTTATTCTAGAGAAAGCTGCACGGTCATCAATAGTATCTGTTCTTTCATTACAGTCTTCATATGAAGTGAGAAAAGTCATCGGATAGCGATAAGCGGTTCTAGGCGCTTCAGTCTGGAACTGCGCGACCGCTACGGTCGCAGGTTCGAATCCTACCTCGGGCATGGATGTGAGTGATGTCCTTAGGTTAGTTAGGTTTCAGTAGTTCTAAATTCTAGGGGACTGATGACCTCAGATATTAAGTCCGATAGTGCTCAGAGCCATTTGAACAATTTTTTGATAGCGATGTGGACACACTCAGATGTCGGTAAGATCGCCTACACAAGTATAACAAGGCAGTGCATGGGCTGAGCTGTCGTTTGTACTCGGGTGATTCATACGTAAAGGTTTACGACCTGATTATCGCAGCGCGATGGGAATTAAAAGACTCTGAACGCGGAATGGTAGTTGGAGCTAGACGCTTGGATCATTCCATATCAGAAATCGTTAGGAAATTCAATATTCCCAGACCCACAGCTTCATCAGTGTCATACCAAAATTCAGGGATTAGGTCTCACCACAGACAAAGCAGTGGCCGACAGTATTCGCTCAACGACCGAGAGCATCGTCGTTTGCGTAGAGTTGTAATTGTTAACAGACAAGCAACACTGCTTAAAATAACAGCTTAAATAAAATGTGAGGCATACGACGAACGTATCCGTTAGGATAACGAGGCGAAATTTCGCATTAATGGGCTATGCCAGCAGACGACCGACGCGGAGTGCCTTTGGTAGCAGCACAATATCGTATGCAACACCTCTCTTCGGCTCGTGATGATTTCGGTTGAACCCTAGATAACTGGAGTATCGATTTCATTTGGTAAGAGCTGACGGTAGGGCTCGAAAGTGGCGCACACTCCGCGAATCCATGGATCCAACTTGTCAAAAAGGCACTGTGGAAGCTGATGATGCCTACATATTGGAGCGGGCTGTGTTTACATAGAGTGTACTGGGTCCTCTAGTCCATCTGAACCTATCATTCTTTGGAAATATTCATGATCTTCGCGTTTCCAAACAAAGAGGTAATTTTTGCGGATGAAAATGCACCATGTCACAGCTCCACAGTTGTTCGCGAATGGTCTGAAGAAGTTTCTGAACAACTCGAGCCACACATATCGCCACATATACCACCAAAAATTAATCCCATCGAACATTTATGGGACGTAATCAAGAGGTCAGTCCGTGCACAAAGTCCTACACCAGCAACATTTTCGCGATTATGGACGACTATAGACGTAGCATGGCTCAGTAATTCAGCAGGGTCCTCCAGCGACTTGTTGAGCTCATGCCCCGTCGGGCTGATGCAGTATGCCAGGCAAAAGGAGGTCCGATACGATATTAGGATGTATCCGATAACTTGTGTTACCTCTGCGTATTTTGTGGATGTATTCCATTTCTTTCTTCCTCTATAGCTTTCAGCCTCTGCAGCTCCCTGTAGTACCATGGAGGCTGTTCCCTTTTGTCTTAACAGATGTACTATCTTCCTGTCCCTTCTTCTCGTCAGCGTTTTCCATATATTCCTTTCCACGTCGATTCTGCGGAGAACCTCCTCATTCCTTACTTTACCAGTCTACTTACTTTTCAGCACTTTTCTGTAGCACCACATCTCAAACGCTTCCATTCTCTTCTGTTCTTCTGGTCAGCCTTTCCCACACTCAGATCGCGGGGTGATCGGAGGGAGGGGAAGGTGAAAATCGAAGAAAGTAATGAAAAGTAAGAGAAACGAGAAAAACAAACAGGTCAACATCAGTCTTTGGATTATGTAGTCGAAATTAAGGCATTCTACTACCACGACAGCAAAATCACCTGTGATGGACGGAGCAACGAGGGTATAAAAAGAAGACTAGCGTTGGCAGAAAAAGGGCGTTCTGGGTCAACAGAAGTCGGCAAGTATCAAACATAAGCCTTAATTTGAGGAATTTCTTAGACTGTAGGTCTGGATCATAGCATTGTGTGATGGTGAAACATTTCTGATCCGAGCATTTCGTTCTTGGTCATCCACTCTTGTTGTTTCCTCACGGTTCTTGTACGTGTTGTATATTACCCGTCTTTCCCCTATAGCTTACTACTATTTTTCCTTGAATTTCGAACATCTGCGCCATTTTACATTGTCGGACGCTCTTTTCAGGTCGGTAAGTCCTATGAACATACTTTGAGTTTTTTTCAGTCTTGTTTCCATTACACTGGCCAACAATGAAAATATTTCGGGCTCAAAAATAGTTAATTCTTCTGTATTTCCATCTGCTGAACTAAAAATTCCCCATAAAAATGGCAGATTAGCTCTTACTGTGGAGAAAAATAATTTTTAATTTTTATCATTTACATTTCTCGTTTAGGGGAAATTTTTTTACGGAATTGTCATGTGTCCAATAACAAATCGCAAATCTTCTTAAGCTGTTTGTACGTCATAAACGTTGATACTGTTGCTGTGACTGTGAGTTTAGTATAGTTTCTGTTGCAGTTAAAGCAGAATTTCTGGTTTGAGATTGCTTTTTTAGCAAAAAATTCGTAAAAATGTGTAAATAAGGTAAATGTTCCATTTATGGTGAAATAACATTTTCATCACATAAACGCAATCTAACGCCTCTTGTGAAGACTGCTTGTCAATGTTATTTCAGTATGAAAGTAGGGGACCAGGATAAGTCTTGGGCTCCACATATACGTTTCAACGCATGTTCAGTTACACTGCGAGAATGGCTGAAAACTAAGAAATTCTGTTGTGCCTACGGTTTGGCTGGAGCCTACAAACCATACAGGTGACTACTATTTCTGCTTGATTCCATCTATAAAGGAAGGATTGTCTACGAAGAAAAAGAAGATCAGTACCCGACTCTTCGATCTGCTAATCGACCCATTCCGCATTTAGATACTTTACCAGTTCCTACTCCACCCGAAAATTGTGTATTTGAAGTAGAAAATGAAGACAGTGTGAAACAAGAAGAAAAACAAGAAGAAGAACTAAACAAGACTTCCACATCCCGTGACCCTGATTTTGAGGGGAAATATGCTAAACCGCACAGACTGAGTCAAGAGAAATTGAGTGATCTTATTAGAAACCTTGACCTGTCAAAGGAGGAGCCACATATTCTAGGGTCTCGACTACAGCAATGGAATCGTCTCGAAAATGGTGTCACAGTCTCACAGTACAGGAAACCCCATGTGGAACTGCTTCCTTTTTGGAAAAGAAAAACAGTCTTGTTGTTTCCTGAGACATTAATGGCTTGATGAAATCTTTGAATTTGAACCATGATCCAGTTAAATGAAGGCTATTCATAAACTCCTCCAAGGTCTGAAAGCTGTCTTATTTCACAATGACAATGGTCTACTTTCTATTCCTGTTGGTCATGCAGTTCACGTGAGGGAGATATATACAAATATGACAGCCCTTTTGGACTCAATCAAATATCATGAACACTACTGGAAAATCTGTCATGATTTAAAAGTCATTGCCTTAGACTTAGGAATTTATTTATTTATTTATTGCCAAATTATAGACTTGTTACCTGGTGTTTTAAAACAGGTGCTACATCTTACAATTTTCGTTATTTCATCTTTTTGCAATTTTTTTCTTTTGTTTTCTCTACAACATTTACAAAGAATAATAATTTTCAAAATAACAATAGCTTAAGGTTGAAATACAAAAAAAATGTTGTTTTTTAAGAAGAATACAAAAAGATGATAGGATAGAGGAGAGATCATCGAATGTGATCACCATCACCGAATGTGACTGACGGTGAAAACCTCTAAACAGTGGACTTACTTTCAAAACCTTTTCTTAAACAATTTAATCACACTATGTGAGCGTGGAAGTAGTTGCCAGGGAGTAACTGATGGAAACAAATTAAATTTCAACAAATGGAAATTTTAATCCTAAAAGCCCTTTTTTTAAACAGATTTAAAATTGTTATCAGAAAGCACACTGTAAATATCAAGTTACGATTTATTCAGAGGCAGAAATAACAATTTTTTTATAGTATGAGCCTTCGGGCTGAGAACCTTGCCGCTCCCTTTTAACACGGCCGTAGTCATGACCGCTCACTACAACCTCTGAAAGACTACACTGGTGCAAATCTGCAGCACACCAGATTACTTTAAACTAAAAATTTTAACAACTCACACAAACACATGAACTATGTACCCCGTAAGAGGGATGGAAATGGTACAAAACACTCACATTAAAAATTATTTGCCACCGAGAGTGCAACTTGTTTTTAAAATAACTCTTACGGTGGAAGTGTGGCAACTGTATATACTAAAATGACCATTTAAATAAAACCCATGAAATGCAGCTTTACATAAAATGTACGAACATGCTCTACGTTGCACATATACCACCTCGCAAGATGATAGGCAAGATAAACACATATTTCAGGTATTCGGCCTTTACACCTTAAGCAATAAATTCGTTAACACCGAATCCGACAAACATGACAGAGGCAGCTATTAACGTACGCCAGACCGACAGACACACGGACAGACACCAACTGCCTAACAAATGCGGACGAGAGACAGACGAGCAAGCTGGGGACGAGAGACTGTCCAAGAACACAAGTAGAATTTAACAAGTAAGTGAAACAACGTATCACGAATCACTTAAGCTTTAACAAACTGCGATGTCTGGCGAAGACCTGGCGCACTACGCCCAAAACGCTCTACCGAACCGTCCGCTGCTAGCCGCTTCAACGGATGCATGAAGGCGCGCCAATCTCCCGTCTCACGGCGTCGCAGCTCGCGCCGGCCAGACCGATGTCGTGGGTTGACTCCTTTTGCTCTCGTGTCGGCCGCGAAGTCACTACCCCTCGCTATACGGCGCGGCCCACTGAACTCACGTGGCGACCTCACATGCGCCGCCGCTCAAGACGGACCAGTCATCTTGTGTCCCAGTGCGCGACCGACCAACCGATCGATCCGACCGCCAGTGCTCATTGCCCGAACAAACTCGAGCAGACTGGCGGCCTAACACATACTAGCACTCCGGACGACAGACAGACACTGACTGCCCCACACTGACCCGGCTGATCAACTGACCAGACTCGCCGAGACTGACAGACTGACCCCGACTGACTAACGCCGAGCTCATAGCGCCCCTTAAATGCGCGTGAACAGGCAACCTTTCCCCTTTCCCACCAGAGGGAGACACCAAAGCTGCGATAGCCACAGCGGTGCCACCGCGAGAAACGGTGGGGAACTGCTTTACACTACGCGCTACGGCGCGCTCTTCAAAACAGCAAATTTTACCACGGCTCAACCTCGGAATGGTTTTTTCGAGCCGTTGACCGCCAGTCACACACACACAAATGTTTATTGTTAGAGAAATAATATTGCTTATCCTATTTATTTCTAATACTAAATTTTATTATTATTTATTATTTTATTATTTATTTTATGGCCTTCATTGGATCACTCTGGTCAAAAATACAAAGCTGTAAACAAGTTGTTACACAGGGATACAATTTGGCTCAACAATAACTTAATATAATATTTAGGTAATATAATTATTAGAGTCTATTCTTATATGAAAGGTGTTTTGCCCTTCTGTCTGCCCAATATTTCTTCATTCTTTCAGATATTTTCTTTCGTTCTTCATCTGAGACCACTCTTCCTGTACACCTTTTATTGATTTTCATTTATAGTCTGGTTTGCGGATCTTCCAGTATTCTGGTTTCTCTGTCTTGTTTTTAGGTCATCTACTGTAATTTGAAGTTCTTTTATATCTTCCTTAATTTCTGTGATCCATTTAATGTCGCTCTTGCTATTCCACAATTTTTGTATTATTTTTTTACTAATTCTGTTTTCTGGAGTTCTCATCAGATGTCCAAAGAATGAGATGCGTTTCTTCCTGATTGTGCTCATGACTGGTTCTATTTTCTTATATACTGTTTCATTTGATGCTATTCTCCAATGTCCATTTATTTTATACTGTTTATTTATACATGTCCTAATTATTTTTCTTTCCATTTTTAGTATTCTGTCAATTTCTGCTGTATTTGTTGTTTTGAAGATAGTTTCAGCTGCATACGTTATTTCTGGTTGTGTAACTGTTTTATAGTGTTTTAATTTTGCATCTATAGATAGGTTTTTTTTGTTGTATGTGGTTTTGGTAATGTAATTTGCGTAGCTCAGCTTTTTTATTCTATTCTGCCATGATGGCTTCTCATTTAGATTGTATGTTATTATTTCGCCTAAATATTTAAATTTATCAACAATTTTGATTTCCTGTTCTCCTATTGTAATTTTGTTTGCAAGTGGTGGATCAGTTAGCATATCTCCGTTTTTTCAAATGATATCCCAAGGTCTACTTTCTCTGCTATTTCTTGTAGTGATTTCATTTCTTTCCTGGCTTCTTGAACGGTGTTGGCTAGGAGAGCAAGATCATAAGAAAAACCCAAACAGTTTAAGCTAATATCATCTTTTGCACTTCCAATTCTTATCATCTTTGGATTGTCCTTGTACCATTCTCTCATTACGTATTCCAGTGCACAGTTGAACAGTAATGGTGATAGGCAGTCATCTTGTCTTAAGCCTGTTTTTATGAGGAATGGTTCCGAAATTTCTCCTCTAAATTTCACTTTTGATTTGGTTTTGGTTAGAGTGAGTTGTATTATTTTAATTAGCTTTGGATGGAGTCGTAGATTTCTTAAAATTTTTAATACTGAAGGTCTGTGGAGACAGTCATATGCCTTCTTAAAATCTACAAATATTATTGCCAGAGGTTTGTTCCTTTTCTTGTAGAATGCCATAATCAATTTTAAACTAATTATCTGCACTGCACAGCTTCTCCATGGTCTGAAACCACCCTGATATTCCCCTAACTCCTGTTCTAATTGTTCCTTGATTCTTTCATATAGGATCTTGGATAGAATTTTGTATGAGGAATCTAGGAGAGAGATTTCTCTGTAGTTGTCTGGGTTGCTCTTATCTCCCATTTTGTGTAGTGGGTGGATGATAGCTGTGGTCCAATGTTCGGGAAATCGTTCTGTTACCCAAATTTTGGTTAGAGCCATGTGTAAGGAGGTCTTGACTATGTCACTTGCATATTTCCACATTTCAACAAAAACCTGATCTCCACATGCCTTACAATTTTTTTGTTCTTCAAGAATTTTTTCTACTTCTTGGAAAGTTGGAGGGTCTAGTTTGTTAAGTTCGGTTTTTATTGGGGTATTTATGTTGATTTGTAAGGGTTCTTTGGGTTCCTCGCAATTCAGAAGTTTGTTAAATGCTTTTGCCATGATTTCTGCATTTTCCTTGTTACTGTGTGTCATTCTTCCATCTTCATCTTTCAGTATTAATGTAGGGGCCTCATATTGTTGTAGTTGTTTCTCAAAGATGTTATAGTAGTTCCTGGAGTTGGTTTTATGATAATTACCTTCTGTAGAGTTTATAATATCTTTATGAAATTCTCTTTTGATTCCTCTAATATTTTGTGTGAATTTTTGTCTTTCATTTTTTAGGTTGATGGCATTTTCTTTAGTTTTATGTGTTTGAAACTTTAACCATGCTTGGTGTCTATCTTCATGGAATTTGTCACATTCTGATGTTCACCATGCATGTTTCCTTCGTGGGTTCAAGGGAGCTAGATTCTCTGCTTCTTTTTTAAGATTAGGCATTAGTTGTTCTAGATTATCTGTTAATTTGATGGTTTGTGTTATTTGTTGGTACTTATTATTTTTAATTTGCTGATGTGTGTAAAACCTTCTTTTTATTTTATTAGTTTTTCCGGTCCTCTTCTTTAACGGAGTGAATTTGATTTTAATCTTAACCATATGATGGTCTGAGCCTGTGTCTACTCCTCTCAGTACTTTAACATTGTTGATCTCCTTACGAAAATTTTTGTCCATACAGACATGGTCTAGCTGCCACTCGCCCTTCCTCCAGTCTGGATGTTTCCAATTATTAAGTTTACTTGGCTTCCTCTTAAAGTATGTTGATTTAGAAATAAGGTTCGGTTCTCTGCAGAGTTCTGCAAGTCTTTGACCGTTTTTGTTCATAAATTTATGTGGACTCCATTTTCCAATTATATCTTTATATTTCCTTTCTTTTCTCAACTGAGCATTGAAATCTCCCAATAGAATTTTTGCATTCTTTTTATTTACTCTGTTCACAGTTTGTTCTATAAGGCCCCAAAATTTATCTACCTCTTCCTTTGTTTTTGTTAGCCAATTTTTTTTCATTTATTGGGGCATGAGTATTTATTATTGTATAGGTTTTATTCATTGTTTTAAAGCTTAGAGTCGCAAATCATGGTTATACTGCTTGGAAATCCGTTACTGAATCTATTATTTTTATGTTTACTAAAAACCCTGTTCCAAACTGGGGACATTGTTTCATTGCCCTCGGTCCGGGTTTCCCATTATAAATTCTGTATCCTTGTGATTCGAATGGGTCCTCTGTGGTGTTTCTCATTTCTTGGATCCCTGTTATTAAAATTTTTTGTTTATTTAGTTCATCTGTGAGCTGCTTGAGTTTCCCGGTCTGAAGTAGTGAGTTTATGTTGTGTGTTGCTATATAATTTATTTGCTCATGTTTAATCTTCTTTTTGTGTTTTAGTGTGCATTTGGATGGTTGCAAACGCTCCGGTTCGTTGCTGTCTTCTAGTTGACTACCCACCGAATCCGATGTAGCCTTTTCCTGCCTTTTTGAGCAGGACGGTGGAATTTTTTTCCTAAAAGACCTTTCCATTTTTGACTTTCGAAGGTTGTCAACCTTAGTTGGAGCAAGCTCCGATTTACAACTACGGTTGTTAAGCGCAGAGGGTATGTTTGGTCAGCGAGAGCTATTTTATTTCACTCAAGTCCGCCAGTAAACCGGTGAGGATTTCCCTATCCGCCATCTGGAGCGCGCCACGTAGGAGTATCACCTCTCCTCCTACTATGACAGCATAGTAGGTTCGTGGACTAATACTAAGTATTACCTTTAGGTGCTCACCTTTAGGTGCTCACCCGCGTACAGCAGTTTGTGATTTCTTGGCTAGGTCGCCAGCACGATATACTTATTTCCTGTCACATCTCGGCTTCCTCCTCCTGTTCCTCCTCATTGCCACTGATTTCGCTGTCACTGTGGGTATCGCTCACCCTCTGCAGATTGTTGTTACGTTGCACATAGGTATGTATGTTATGTCGTGTCCGCATGTACTCTTCATGTGTTATTTTTGAAATACTTTTTTCAATACGTTTAATTGTGCCCATTTTTTTCGTCTCTTATTACTGTGTATATATCTATGTCTGTTTCTGTGTAATCTAAGTGTATTGTTTGTCTATTGTTCGTGTGATGCCCGCAGAATAAGACAGTGTGTTCTGGGGAACCTTCTTCCCCGCATGTGCGGTTTAAGTGCGTGGGATAAGGTCCGTGTCCGGTTAAGAAATGTACTATACAGGGGCTGGGATCGATATGTTTCATTCTCAACCGCTTCCTTATGTCAGGGAGGAAGTCGTGCAGTCTACGACCCTTATCACTTATATCCCTCTCGCCTTGCAATGTATCCAAACGCCAACTTTTAAGGTGACGTATCGTCTTTATCGGCCCACCAGTTATTCTGTGTACCTTATCTAATCCCCCCCATCTTTAATCAGAACCTTCCAGCGTGATATTTGATCGTGATAGCTATGGGGCACATTCCGAGCACCACGAACAGTGCATCTACTGAGATGGTGCCGAAGGCTCCAGATAGCCTAAGTAGGATGCTTCTCTGCCCTCGTCTGACCGACGCTTTGTTGGTGAGCAGGTTCAGTGTATGTGCCCACGTGATAGCTGCGAAGCTGACTACTGATTCGAAGAGCTCACAGTGGTATGTCTGTATGACTGATAGAGGTACTCTGTTCTGTTTTGTACTTAGCCTCACCAGTTTGTGCAGCATTTTTTCTGCTTCTTTGTCTGTTGTTAGCCTTATGTGTTCGTGAAAATTCAATTTTTCATCTATGAGTACCCCAAGATAGCGCGTAATGTGTGCTCGTTTGATGTTTGTATCCCCAATTTCAACAGAAGGATTCCTTTGGAGTGGCCCTTTCAGTAATGTGTATGCTGCTTTGTTTTAGGCTATCCTGAGTTTATTTTTGTAACACCATTGTGTAACTGTTTGTAGTGTTCTACTGGCTTTCTCCCCTGACTGAACTACAACTAGTAGGTCATCTGCGTAGGCGACAATTCCATCTGACCTGTCATCCCCATTAGAAGATGTAGGAGGGGTTCGATTGTTATGTCCCAGATGTTGGGGCCGCAGAACATACCTTGAGGACAGCCTTTGGTAGTTCTTCTAATTACTTTCCTACTGTCCAAGTGTTACTCGACTATTCGGTCTTTTCAGTAGTCTAGGAAATGGTTGTACAGTGATTGCTGTACCTCCAGATATCTTAACCTTTGAAACAGTGCGGGCCACCAGAGATTATCGAATGCTCCGGCAATGTCAATCATTATTGCCATGGCGTTTTTCTGTGTTGTAGTATTAACTATGTGTAGAGCCTGGAAGATGGTATCGTCTGTTGATCTGCCAGTTCACACCCCTGAGAGCTCTGTGTGATTGCAAGCGCTTACACAGTAGTTTCTCCTGAATCTTTGCTAGGGTGTTTATTAGGCATATTGGCCTGTAAGTCCTTGGATCTGAAGGATCCCTGTACGCTGATTTATTAATAACGACTACTTTGGCGGTTTTCCATAATGTAGGTACCCTGCCCAGTCGTAGGGCATCGTTCAGTGACGTTGTTAGGAACGGGGTGATCTGCGGTGCATTTTTCAGTGTTTACGAGTGGCTACCCTCTGGTCCAGGGGCTTTCTTGTTTTTGAGGAGCTCTGAGATTGCTAGCGCAACCTCTTCTTGCGCAAAAGTACAGGTCACGGTTGGAGTGTTTTATGGTGTGTGTAAGTTTTCTAGTGTTGTATGATATTGTGTGTCTGTATCGATGACGTCGTCAGGGAGCAGTTTATACAGCAGAAAATCCACAGTATTCCTCCATCCCCTCGTCATCTTGCTGTCATCCTGCTTTGGCGTTCCCAGAACTAGAGAGTTTTTTATCTTCTCTGTTGTTATTTTGTATGGTTCCCCCCCCATATACTCTGCCCTGTTTGTGTTGTTATAAATAGCTCGCATTGTTGTCTACGCGTGTTGTAAAGGGTCGTCTGTATAAGTGTTGTACATGACTATAAGCGTCAAGTCTTATGCGTCTGTTCCTACATGCTATAGTCCTTTGATATAATTTTCGTTTGAGTCTGTCATCTTGTTTGAGTCTCGTGAGTTCGTTGGTCCATGGTACTGGTGTTCTGTGTTCTTTGCTGTCGGTATTGATGTGTTTTGTGTATGTTGTATTACCTGTGTTAGCTTGTGTGCTCTATAATCGATACCGCCATTTATATTTTCTATATCGTGTTGTTGGATAATTTCCGTTAATTTATTCAAGTTTGTCTGGTGTGTGATTTGGTCGTTGTGTTCTGAATGTGAGTCAGTGTGTAGATTATGACATTGTGATACTACTGGTTATGTTGTCTACAGTCCCGTTTCTTTCGTATGCCATTGCTGCATTATTTGCTAGCGTAAGTTCGATATTACTGCTCGTGCCATCGATCCCTGCATTTGCTGGTATAGGTCCTTCCGTGTTCATTACATGTAATTGTGTTTCTTGTATTAGGTCGATGATTATGCGTCCTCTGTCAGCTGGTCTGTCTGAGGTCCAGAGAGGCGATCTGGAATTAATGTCAACACTTACTACTAATTTTGTGCCTGTGGCATACATTACTAGGTCTCTAACGGAGTCTGTGTACGGCTGTATTTGATGGCTGTATTGGACATACACGGATGCAGTCACCCATGTAACGTTCCCATTAGTTATCTTTATGGTAACTAAGTGTTGATTGCATAACTGTGTTCCCTTAATTATGTTATAAGTTCTATTTAAAATGACTATTGCAGCCTTACAGTCATTGCTGCCTGTTATTGTGGTAGCATTTTTTGGTAGACATATTAGTTGCCCATTTCTATTATAAGGTTTTTGTAACCACATGATATCCGCCTGCAAGTCTAATGCTATTCTAGGAACTTCTGCGCTGACTTTTGTACTGTTTTTTTTTTAATTATGTTGTAAGATATTCATTTTTGTCTGTGTGTTCTGGGTGTTTTACGTGTACAAAACATTTACTGCCAGTCTGTGAGTAATCTAAATATGTCAGTCCGTGTGCTCTGACATGACCTATATGTCAAGTCGAATGATTCTGACCTGCGCAGGCAGACTTGGAGCATGAGGTCGGGCAGCGGCTCTGCTGATGTAGGAATATTTTCTGTCCCTAGGATGATTCTGTCTGTCTGCTCAGTTACTGGAAAATAGAGAGAATCTCCCTTTGGATGGCACGGTCTAAGCAGCATCCGCTGTGCTGCCTTCAGTATCTCTTTTTCCTCTAGCCTACTTAAAAGTAAGTTCAATTCTAAATTGTCATAATTAGGTGTAACTGGCTTCTGGTTGTTGCTGGTTTCTGATGCGGTTTCTGGGGTGGTACTAGATGGATTGTGGCTTGGTGGTGACCGCTGATTGGGGGACATTTTAAGATCTCTTTGGGACGTCACACGGCTACACTTCAGTTTGTCATACGCTTCTTCAATGCATTTTTCACTGATTGGGGTGCTTGCTGATGTGGTGATTTGTGTGTGACTGACTATATGTGTTATACTGCCTTTGATGATGTTTGGCGTGGTGATTGTTTCTAGACGCACTTTTACATCGTTGCAAATGTCACATGTGTCTCCCTCAGATTTGTCCTCATCTAATCTGTCTACTTTTATAAGTCTTAGTCCGGTAGTTCTATGTTTTGTAATGGTTTGTAGCCTGATTGTTTCGGAGTGTATTGATTAAGACTCAACGTATCTGTCTATTCCTTGCTCCTTTTGTCCGTATGAAGAGTGCCTCCCGAGACAAATTTCACTGTTCATCTTGTGTATGTGTGATGTGATGTACTCCGGTTCGGAGTAATTGTGAATGAGTATGTCGGTTTTGTTTGTACATTTTCTTGTGCACAATATATGTAAGCCCATCTTCCAACCCATCCATCTTATGCGTTAATGTTATTTGGAAGTTTAGCCAGTGGTGTAATTGTTTTTTAATTTGTTGTGCCACCTCGTAGTGGATGGAACCACCGATTGTCATGTCATCAATATATTCCATCGTATTACTGCAGCTATCTTGTAACGTCGTTGAGTGGGTTATGGTCGGGATCAGTTCATTATCGTCCTAATTCTCTGACAGAAGATTAATTTGTCTTCTCCAGGAAATTGCTCTTTGGTAGCTTCTCTGTAATGTTGATGGTGATTTGTATTTATGTGTTGTGGGTGATTGGCTTTGGATTTTCGTGTTTCTTGCGTGTGTGCTGATTTCAGCTGCCATAGTCTATACTGTCCAGGAGCCGGTCATGCAATTGCTCATAGGTCTGACAATCACCTCTTGTTTTATTGCAGACACGGCCTCTGTATTAGCAGGGAATGCAGACGCAGATCTCGCACGTGCATTCAGTGCGTTTGTGTCCTTGGCTGCCGCACTTGGCACACGAAACGTGGGCCTTTCTGCAGGTTCTAGTCGTACGTTCTCGGTCCCAACAAATAAAACACTGGTTTACTACTGTATAGTCTTTTACAGAGAGTGATTGGAAGTCTATGTAGACTCTGTCTTCGTGTAAGGACTCTGTACAGGTGTGGGCTGACCTCCAGTATCTGCTGACTGAAACCTCTTTCCTTAGGTCCTGTTGTAAACCTTCTTTTTACTTCTCCTTCGAAGTCTCCTTTCGTGGTGTCAACGCTTGGATTCTGTTCGTAAAGCCTTTCTACAAACTTCTCGTCGGTAAGTGTATCTGGCACATGACATGCTAGCCGGCTGGAGTGGCCGTGCGGTTCTAGGCGCTACAGTCTGGAGCCGAGCGACCGCTGCGGTCGCAGGTTCGAATCCTGCCTCGGGGATGGATGTGTGTGCTGTCCTTAGGTTAGTTAGGTTTAATTAGTTCTAAGTTCTAGGCGACTGATGACCTCAGAAGTTAAGTCGCATAGTGCTCAGAGCCAAGCCATGACATGCTACCACGAGTGGCTTGCGTTTTCGCGACCCTTCACGGGCAATGGTGTGCAGGTTTTTAGTCTTTTCTATTATTTCTTGACAATCCTCCTGCGTTTACGTTTCTACTTTAACTGCAGTCTGGGTGGTTCTGATTGACTTTATATGTAGATTCTCTTCCCTGGGATTTATGTTCTTGGCGATAGCCTATCGAAGAGCTTTGGCGTTTAATTTGCGTCGATTTTATGTATAGTGTTGTGGCCTGTTTTGTTTTATCCTGTTCTATTCCTCGAGCCTCTTTGGTTTTGGGCTCTACTGTTAAGGCGGCAGCATATGTCAGTCTCTGTTCTTGTGTTTGCGCTTGTTGTATGACTTTAGCAGTTAATTCTCTAATCTGTTGTTGCAATTCTTGGTTCGCTACACTGAGTTCCCTATTTTCGTCGCCGGCCGGGGTGGCCGAGCGGTTCTAGGCGCTACAGTCTGGAAACGCGTGACCGCTACGGTCGCAGGTTCGAATCCTACCTCGGGCATGGATGTGTGTGATGTCCTTAGGTTAGTTAGGTTTAAGTAGTTCTAAGTTCTAGGGGACCGATGACCTCAGAAGTTAAGTCCCATAGTACTCAGAGCCATTTGAACCTACTTTCGTCCTCCAATTTCTCAGCCTTCTCTTGCAAAGTTTGTATTTGTAAGTCTTCGACTGGATTCGATATTCTATGTAGTTCAAGTCTTAATCGTCTATTTGCATCATTTAGTTAGGACAGTTTAGGTTCAAGGCTTTTTATTTGGAAAGCTAAAGGGAACACTTTGTCTCCAATGACGGTTAACAGAGCAGATGAAGCTTGCTTAGCTTTTAACTCCTATTTCGGTGAGTAAATCTGTCTATGGATGCTATCTTTTGACTGGGGGACATAGGGGCAAGTTCTTCCTCCGTGTGTTCCATTCTGGGTGGGACGTTGATGGTTCGGGTTATCGTCCTACTCCATCCATTTCTTCTTCCATTGGCCTCTAGTGTGGTGGTGTCGCTGCTTTGACGGGTGAAATCCAGGACCGAGAGTAGGCAGGCAGTTGTTTGTCGATAGCAGGGAGCCAAGCTGGCGGCCGGTGCTGCTGACGCCGACGGCGTGGCGCGGGGCAGCTGGTGGCCCCTGCCGAAGCGTCGGATTCCGCTGCGGCTAGTGAGGTGTCGCAGCGCCTACCGCGGAGTGTTGTCACGTAAGAAACGACGCGGTTGACTGGCGAAACCGACACGTGCTCGGCCAGCGAGACAGCGACGGTCTCTCCGTTGACGCGTTTCACACGACGAACGCAGTAGAAGTACTTTAATCACTCTCTCTGTTTTATTTACAGTACCTAATGAGTAAACGAGAACAGACTATGTAACACTCCCAGTGCCCGAGAATTAAATATCACTGTCCACAATCAAATATTTACCCAGGAAAACTGCATCTGAACGCGGAGCCACATCACGCTGACAGCGTCTCGGCGGCCATCTTGATATCCCGGACACTTAGGAATGCAACTGGGCTACACAAAACGTTGCTGCTTCTTGTGTATGTGGGACAGTAGGGATAGGAAATCGCATTACATTAAGGCAGACTGGCCCGCAAGAAAGCTTAAGCCTAGCGAGAAAAATGTCGTTGTCGAACCTCTCGTGGGTTCAAAAAGATGGTCTTCTTCCACCCCTGCATATTTAGGGGACCCGCAACGGTCTGCATTTTTAGCATTATCTTCACCCTCATAGTGCAACTGATCGCCTGCCACTGTGGCCGAGTGGTTGTAGGCGCTTCAGTCTGGAACCGCGCCACCGCTACGGTCGCAGGTTCGAATCCTGCCTCGGGCATGGATGTGTGTGATGTCCTTAGGTTAGTTAGGTTTAAGCAGTTCTAAGTTCTAGGGGACTGATGACCTCAGATGTTAAGTCCCAAAGTGCTCAGAGCCATTTGAACCATTTTGGAACTGATATTTAAAATGAGAGATATCTCAAAATTCTTACACACAATCAGGGTCATTAATCAAAGCATTTCCCAAAAATTCATGGAGATATTTATTATATTTTGGCACTGACAACAATATGTATAATAGTATAAAAAACAGATCACTATTTCACTGTGGTACCATTTTCTTTGGAACCACTGACGGCACAGCTTGGAAAAAGATTCAGATTACAGACGACATTCACATCAGTGTTTATACCTCCAATTTCCTTCTCTGGAGCTGATCTGTGAAAAAGACAAGCAATTTATTTTCCTACAACAAAAATATTTAAAAATGTAGCTCAAATATCACCGACATCATCATCATGTTATAAATTTTTCAGGAAATAGTAGGCAAGGGAGGTAGAGGAGGTCATTCTAAAGATCTGTACCAATTTTTGTGAGTTTAACTTCAGTCATTTAAGAGAAAAGTGTACCTGAATGATGAAAATTCAAGTTTTTGGTAAATTGCAAAAGAAGATTTACAATGGTTCAGATGGCTCTGAGCACTATGGGACTTAGCGTCTGAGGTCATCAGTCCCCTAGAACTTAGAACTACTTAAACTTAACCAACCTATGGACATCACACACATCCATGCCCGAGGCAGGACTCGAAACTGCGACCGCAGCGATCACGCGGTTCCAGACTTAAGAGCCTAGAACCGCTCGGCCACAGCGGCTGGTGAAGACTTACAGATTTATTAACTTACCACCATGCTCGTTTAGAAAATTCCAGCCGCATACTCCAGCTGTCCGCCTGTTTCCTTATCCTCCATACTCTTTCTATTTTTTTCTTTGTCCTTGATTCCTTGGTAGCAGCTTCTGCAGCTGTCTCTGCTTAGGTTAGAGGTGAAGCCATATTCCTTCCCGTCTGGATGTTCAATTTATTCATGTTTATTCATGACATTGATCCTTGAAATTGCACCACCATTGAATGTTATTATTGCTTCCATTATACCAATCTTCAGCACTGTCAGCCCAACAAATACAGTTTTGGGTAATCTCTCCCATGAACAGCTGTTGAAGCTTTCATTTGTGTTTTCAGAGAGAACATGCATACATTTCCTAAGTAGACTTTTATTTCCCAGATTTATGTATAAGGCCTAATTGCCTCCGTTACAACAAGTGGTAAGGAATGCTTGTGGGTATATTGTATGCCTGTAGCATTGCTCAACCAGTACTGGCACCACGAATCTTCCCTCTTTGAACAAAAACCACGCTGTGGTGTTTTATCTGTTGACACTCTATGAAACCATGTTGCCCAAACACCTTGGCTCATTTTCTCCAAATCTCCTACATTTCTCCTTATTGCTAGTCCATAATATTTAGTCAAAGAATCAATTTCACTTTTTGTACGACGACCTGGATCTCCTGTGTGTTTTCCGTCTGACAGTTTTTTTCCACTGAAGTCTTTCCATAATTTTCTCAGCCGAGCTCCCATTCTTTTTTGTACATGCCCAATACCTTCATGCTTTTCTATCTGAGTGTCCCCATATGGTCTGTCATTAACAAGAGTAGTGTGTCCTTTACAATCTCCATTCCCAAGGTAGCCTGCATACCTCACACCACGACTGACCTCTGATCTCCTAAAAATATTTAGAACTCCTTTAGTTTCGATGTTTCCACTTGGGCCATCAGAGCTCTTTACCCAAACATGGGTGCCAATAAATTTACTAGAACAACCCTGGCATTGCTTTGTTGGACATTCATAATCTAGTATCTTACCAGTTTCAATAAATTTGGCAGTTACAACCCCATTCAGGGAAGTACGGCCTCTCTTCTTCCAAGATCCATCAAATGCCGCTACAATGTCTGTATTCTCAGACAAGGCTACTGCTTCTTTTGTTGCTCTTTTCATTGAATATTCACTTACACCACATAAAGCATTATGTATTAATTTATTGTATCTGTCAAACCTCAGTGGAAGTGGAGGCAAATACATCACTGCACAAAACGCCTGAGCAGCTCTCCTTCCCCTTCCAATAAATCGCATTGCACAAGTAAGCTGAATATTTACCCCGTGATGTCGACTATCAGTTACTGGCGATGTCATAGTATCACTGTGCTTCTTACACGAGTTACAGGCAATCACTAACCGACCTGACAGACCCTTTCTTGCTGAAATGTCCTCAGAAACATAAATACTATCATCACAATTGCAGTACTTACATTTCACAGCACTCTTCAAAAATCTTGATAGCATATATAAGTTCACAATAACATTTCCGTCGTTGTTACTGCTCACAATACTACTAGGCTTGTTCTTATCACATTCGGAAAGCGAAAGTTTACGTCAAGAAGTACCGTTTGTAGACATAGTTTCCGCGGGAGACTTTCGAAGCAACTGACGTGTATTGTTCGCTTGTGTTTGGAACTGACTGGCGCGAAACTTTCGTTTGGGGCTAAATTTCTTTGCTCTGGCATTTGTAGCACAGGAAACACACACACAGAAACAAAACAACACACAATAACTACAAAACCACACGCTTATGAAATTCCGAAATCATATAATATATTCTCAGACCTTTGTTTACATTCGAACCATAACCTTCTAGGCATACCTGTACTTTGATTCCGCGAGTCAGTGCCTTCTAGAATACACCTGTGTTAACGATCCGTAACTAACGACGGAAAAAACGGAAGAACAAAATAATGCATCACGTATTCTGACGCACTTCAATCCGACAGAGGGGAGTGGCCCCAGTGCAACATTACGTTCAACCTCAATTTTAGAACGAACGGAAAATGATAATGCTAATAAACTATACATTTCTAAAATCAGGATGAAATGTTTTTTCTATAGATCAAGAATTTTTTTCAAATTTTTCGTCATTTTCACGAATATGTCTCCTTAAGCTGGGTTTGAAGAATAATTTTGTCAACAGTATGAACCAAGAAGGATGGGCCTTTAAGTACATAAGACAGAAATTTCTGAAATTAAGTAATGCAAAAGTTAAGAAATGTATTTTTATCAGCCCACAAATTCGAGAACTTGTAAAGGATCCTGCATTTCAAGGGAGTTGTTCATGGATTTTTAGGCAACAAAAGAGATGATAACTATATGCAGTTGGTGACAGTGCTCCTGCAAATATACCATAACCTTGGATGCAACATGTCCCCTAAAATGCATATTCTCCATTCCCAACTAGACTTTTTCCCTCCTAGTCGTGGAGCTGTCAGTGATGAACATGGAGAAAGATTCCATCAGGACATTTCTGTTATGGGACAAAGATATCAGAGGTACTGAATGAAGAAATGCTTGCGGATTACTGTTAGTCTTTGTGTAGGGATGCTCTGGAACACTGTTACAAAAGGCAAGCTAAAAGACGACCATCTCAATGCATTCACCATATGATTCTCTTCAGACCCAACCATCTACGAGGTATTTTTCCAGCAATTTAGAACTCTTAAAATATAATTACCATTTAAGAAAGTTCAGATACACTTTCAATGTTGTTAGCATATGTAATTACAATGTATCTTTTGTTCTTAATCCCTTAACGTGAAATATTTCCACCTAGTGTGTATCACAGGAACTAGAGCTAAGGAAAATTTTTCATTTTCATATTCGTTTTTCTCGAGGCAAAATTAGGGAGAATTGGGTCATGAAGTGCAGGAAACATTTAAAAAAATATTTTTATGGGTCAGTGTTACTCGCACCAACTGAAGAAGAAATGACACGATATTAAAGCTGCCAGTGACTTAGAGAGAAGTTAATTAGACGGCAATAAAGATTTTTTATCAGTTGATCACAATATAAAGTGTTTCAAAGTTAGAAAGTTAGTTTTAAATCCTACCTATCGTCATTTCCTCTGGGCAACTCCGTCTACTTTACTTGCAGACACGTGGGCTGTATACATATACGGTGTGTGTAACGGTACGCAATGGCAGCATGTGCTACCTAATATGTTCCCTAACACTGTGTATATAATCGGGATTTTTTCGGTTCACACCTTGAGTTCTACAGGCGATAGAAAGACAGGATCAAGTGTTTTCGGTATCCATTGGCTAGTGTCATTTGTAATGCCGACAGCAGGATCGTCTTACTGTAACTATTCTACAGTACGGGGTCAAAGTGCTAATATCATACTGTTCCTCCAACTTAGGCAAATGGAGAAAATCGGTTGGTTCCTTCTGCGTTATGTGTGGTCTATGCTGCGCCTTCTGGAGGTACCATGTAATTCATGGGCGGTTGCTGGAAAACCGAAAACCTGGTTTATGGGCACCATTACCGATCCGCGGGTTCCAATACGACTACGAACAGCAGACGGCTATAATTCTTACGATATATTCCTAAGATCCCGATCTCGAACATCCTTTAAATTTTTCTTCATATCTTTATTCGTTTCCGAGATAGAAAGCTTCACAGCTACCCTACTTGTAAACGTAACACACGCACGTAACATCCAGTCTGTGTCGAAAATGTAGTTTATGAAACGACGCAGCATGCTGAAGTATTCTGTAAAGCGCCTCCGTTATGATCGGAAGGATTCTGAGACTCCCGAGTTGTGCTAGTGAGGCACATGCAAAACTTTTGTCCACGTAAAATCCCGTGTCGGTCTAACATGCAAAATTAGTTTGCGTTGTTTCAATTTCACATAAGTAAACTGTCAATATTTTACTGACCATAAAGTTCTTTTCATATGAGTGACGTGTTCTGCTGTAACAGGAAAAAGACGGGAACCAACGGGGAAATGCTCATATTGGAGCACAAAAAACTTTGACTAAAAAATGGGGCACGAGCTGCCTAATTCTACCTTCCAACTTTTCCCAAGACTGTTAGCCTTCGAACATACTCGCGCTTTTTTATGTTATCAGTGAAGAAGACAGTGGCACTAGCAAAAGAACAAAAAGTAATAAGTACTGGAAGATAGTAGACGGTGGTTGTGGTACAGAAAGAATGAAGGAAACAATGGTAATATGAGGGAAAGAAAGGGACATAATGATATTGGAACATAGTTGACAGTGACAAAACAGTTCTAGGAGAACAGTAGTGGATACATTACCAATGGGAGAGAAAAAAACAGAAGGAGCAAATGAAGGTGGGTGAGAGACAGCGATAGTTAAAGGCAGAGTCTATGAGAATTACAACGAGGACGTGAGACATAGTGACAGGTGACAGTGAGCAGAGGTAGCAGCTGTGCGAGGAGTGAATGAAATAGCAGTGATAAGAGAGAACAAGAGAGAAACAGTGGCTGTAAGAGGAAGTAGTAGTAGTAGTAATAGCACAGAACGAAGGAGACTGTGGCTGGTACACGGGAGAGAGTGACAGAGAGACACAGAGATAATGACAATGAGCTGGAATGAAACAGTGAGTGAAAATGGCCAAATGGGAGTGGATGGGTATAGGCGACTTACAGCGGCTGACTAGCGACAGAACGAGTTACAGGTAGGGTAGCTAATGCGATTGTGGTGTGAGTTGCGTGTTAGAAAGAACGCGAATATATTCGTATGAAAAAATTTTTGGGAAGACTTATAAACGTACAAAGGAAGGTAGAATGAGGCAGCTGGTACCCCACTTTCAGTCAAAATCTTGTATTAAAAAGGAGGTCATTGGCCTTTCTTATGCTCAGAAAGCAGCATTTCCCGCAGGTGATGTCCCTTACTATCTCTGTCTAAATGTTAAAAATTTTGACTTTCGGCGAGTAATATAAAAGAACGTACACAACATAAAAAAGAAAATGTGTTTCTTCTGACAGAATGTGTGGAATGCCGTATGAGGAGGTGCGGAATAGTTCCAAGCATAAATATCGCAATTCAGTTCCTATCAGACCTGACATTAAGAACATGGTCAACGAAATCATGAGAACTGATTTTGTTACCCACAAACAGCGTCAGGGAATGTCGGCTGTAGCAGATGAAACTGCGGAAACGATTCAGAAAGCGATTACTCTCGGGCCCTCATCATCAACGAAAGGACCGGGCAGATTATCGCATGCACCACTGTTTGAAAAGAACTCCGATTCAAAATGGAAGAAATGGGCCTACCGCATTCAGAATATCCTTAAACTTGAAGATGAGAACCAAGCTGCCAGACGAGTTATAAGATGTGACTTGTGGAATAACGTCAGAAATTGAAATTTCATGCACCACATTCTCCTCAGCGACGAGATAACATTTTACATCTGTGGAAGAAGCATAACTGAAGGGTTCCGCCAGAATCAAATGCATTACAGAAATGGAAATAGGATACACCATAGGTGCATGTACGGATGGGAACTACAAGATCGAAAATGTATGAACCATTCGTGTTTGCTGAGAAAATAGTAACAAGTAACAGTATATTTATGGGCATCCTGCCATGCATTCTCCACAGATCAAAATATTATAATTTTGGCGTCACGCTAACCGCGTCATTGACCTACCCATGACGTCACAACCCAGGCCCGCCTTATCAGTGATGTATCATTCTTATCAGCGACATCATCATCAACTACATCATCATCTTTATCAACGACATAATCGAAACACGTTCCTCTCTCTCTCTCTCTCTCTCTCTCTCTCTCTCTCTCTCTCCACTCCGCTCCTTTACAGCCGGGCAAAATCCAAGGTGGCAAATATAGCTCAACTCTGTTAGTGGGAAGAAAATCCAAGGCGTTGGAACCAGCTCAGTTGTGTTTTATACCCCCCGCACTCTCCACCGAATCACTGTGAATTACAATGAGGCAGCATATCAAAATTTACTTTCAATAAATAAATAAACTGAAAGAATAAATTAAGTCTTAAGAAAACCAAGATGTGCTGGAACTAGCCCAGTTAAGCTTTGTGCCTACTCCCACCGCCCAACAAAATCTGAGATTCTGAAAATAACGCAGTTCTGCTAGTAACGAATTTAAAACGTCCTCTCTCTCCAACCAATCGTACTACGGTACTAAAATGAAACAGCCTATCAAAGTCTAAGATGGCGTAACTAGCACAGTTGTGCTAGCGGAGATAAAAATTCAAGACAGTGGTACTAACCCAGTTATGGTTCATAACCTTTCGAAACAGAGCCTAGTATTTTACCCGTATTTAAAATGTAAGAGCCAATTGCAGTGTAGGGTTTAGCAGCCATTAAAATGAAATCACACTGTATAAGGCACATAATCATCATCATAATAATAATTTAAGACTGATTATGCCTTTTAGCGTTCAGTCTGGAGCATAGTTCCCCTTATAAAATTCCTCCATGATCCCCTATTCAATGCTAACATTGATGCCTCGTCTGATGTTAAGCCTATTACTTCAAAATCATTCTGAACCGAATTCAGGTACCTTCTCCGTGGTCTGCCCCGACTCCTCCTACCCTCTGCTGCTGAACCCGTGAGTCTCTTGGGTAACCTTGCTTCTCCCATGCGTGTAACATGAACCCACCATCTAAGCCTGTTCGCCCTGACTGCTACATCTATAAAGTTCATTCCCAGTTTTTCTTTGATTTCCTCATTGTGGATACCCTCCTGCCATTGTTCCTATCTACTATTACCTGCAATCATCTTAGCTACTTTCATATCCGTAACGTCAACCTTATTGATAAGGTAACCCGAATCCACCCAGCTTTCGCTCCCATAGTCAAATAAAAACCGAACACCCGCTACAAAATGACAATGGAATGGTTCCATTTAGAAGTAAACATTACACACGTGAAGACATTTATCCCATTGGGAAGCGACATGATCCGTTTCTGTTTCACAGAACGCTGTTGGCTGCTGACGGAACCTCAACCACGACCGCTGTAGCACTTCCTCGTTCGACTGTATCCTCCTTCCACGTATGTCTTTCTTCAGGTCACCAAACATGTGAAAATCACACGGTGATAGATTCCGGCTGTATAGAGGATGATACAGTGTTTCCCAACCAAATCGCTGAAGCGCAGCCTTCGCCCGATTGACAGTGTGGGGGCCAGCATCACCAAGCAACCGAATGATTACGTGCGACAGCATTTCTGGACTTTTTCATTTAATGGTGCGTTGCAGTTACAGCCAACTGTCGTCGTAGTTCTGTGGACTGATAGAGGTTCCATGTTAGAGGAACGCGCCGAGCAGAGGCCGCCTGCACTGGAATATGAATGCCGTCATAAACTTACAGGAACAATTTTGGATTTCTTTGGTGGAGTTGATGTGGGACGTTTCCACTCATGGCTTTGTTGTTTCTCCTCAGGGTGTCGGAATTCTGTCAGACGAAAGTTTTCTGTTGCTTAATAATGCCCCCTCCAACACTGACAATGGACGAAGGCTACACTTCAACGGTTTTGTTTGGAAACGGTCTAACATCTTCCACGAAGTCCTAATCTTTCACTGTGAGATTTTCACATCTTTGGCCACCTGATAGACATGTGGGCTATTACGTCTTCCTTTTCAAACTGTGTGGGTCTTCAATGGAAACAAGAGCGAGGAACACATGCGGTTCATGAACAGTGAATTCAGATATTACTTTATTCTACATCTAATATCAAACAGTAAAAATAATATATAACGTTGCTGAGGAATTACCAGCGTCGGTCGCTAACTGTATATTTCAGTGTAGGCAGATACAAAAGATTTATAAATCTGTCACTCTTCAATACGATGTCCTCGCCGCTATGAAAGTTGATAAATGTTATTCGACTGGCAAATACACAAAATGGAGCACAGTGCATGAATGTTCGAACTTAAATTCACTCGCCGCTGGCGCTCCGGAGAGGCGACGCTTGCATCTCAATGGCAGCGGCATAATCGTCCGTGACAGAGCCCTCTTGCTGCTGTGGCTGCTGCACGAAACGCGGCTGCATACCTTGTGGCGCGTACTTGAAAGTGCAGCCGCTCGGATATTGACCGATATTGGCCGCATGGACCTCGGTTTTAGTCGAATGAGGAAGTGCAAGAGTGGATGTGGTTGTAGAGCAGTCAGGAGCCAACCACATTCTACGGAACTACAATTTATCATCTCATTTCCCAGTGGGATATGTCTTAAAGCGCGTAATGATTACTTTTGTATGGCGGGCGTTCAGTTTTCATTTGGCTGCCCTCATAGCCCCAGAGCACCCGTCTTGCTACTGCATCAAAATCCACAATTAAAAACTAAAACTGAGACATGCACGCGTTAATAGTGATAGCTGTCGTTCTTGAAGCTTTTCTGAATTTGATTTCACAGTGACAGTTCGCCGTCATCCTATCAGTGGCAGGGTAGCCATTTGTCGAGTGGATTTAACTGTATGCGCACTCTTCGCTGAGGGAGATTGTGCTGGCTGTTCTGCATGGTAACTGGCGTTGGTCACTGAGAACAATGGTCCGGGTCGTCATGTTACGGGTAGTGATACGTAACTTTGAAAAGTGTACGTACGACACTCGAAGAATTACTGCTTCCCGCTGTCTTCATGACCGTGAGTTCACGTTTTCAGAGGCAGCATGTCTCCCATTTCTACTGCTTTTGTTTGTGGACACCTAGCTGCTGGTACTTAACTATTCAACCAAGGACCAGTGTAGAAGGAAAACGGCAAGAACGATTTTTTATGTGTGACTGAAGTGCTCTTTGGAATTATCGAAAACCCTTGTTCTTGGAGAGAGACTTTGTTACACTGATTTAATTCAGGATCTCGTATATAACTTTGTCTAACTTTGATTAGTGGCTGCTATATTTGTCATGTGGATGAACACAGCGGGTTACCAGAACATGCCCAAGCTATTCCTTCTCAAACTAAAACACTGTTACCATATGTTGCAACAATGGCTGGTTAAAAAAGAATTATTTTAATTTGTGTTTTTCCTTTTAAAGACGCATGATTTAAAACTGTCATGAAAGATTGATCTTTGAATTGATTGTTCCCCTTTGACGCACTCATATATTAAATTTTCACAATTTTTATTTATTTTTTTTTATATTCAAGGTTACTGACCAAAAATACAAAAACTTATAATGTGCACAAATAAGGCCTGAAGGGGACTTATGAGATCTTTTGCATGTGATCTGTAATTCATTTCTATGGCTATATGGTTTTAATTTTTATCCCGTGTGTGTTTTAGAGTACTTAATCTGAGATGAATAAAGGGTGGAGCGAGTCTGAACTAAGCCAGGCTGGTCACTATACGGAAACACCTTGATTATGCATTAAATGTATTTCTCTTCAGCTCTGTCAGTTGTGATTTAACACTGTTAATGTTCTCGTATTTTACTTGTGAATTGATCATTTTATCAACTCATCTGTTTTGAAAGCCTTAATTTAATACTTATATTCTTTGTTATGTCTGTTTTGGAAGCAGAAAAAATAATTATAAGTCAAGTGAAACGCTATCTCGCCCAGAAATTCGGTATTGTCAGTATTGTTCAAATGCTGTTGAGGTAAATAAATATTGTAAAAATCGTTCTTTTTTCTGAGTATGTTCTGCGCCTTCAGTAGCCAGCTCCTTGCTACTAGCTATTTCGGTAACATCTACCTCAATGCGTAAAATTGTGCACGTTAAAAAAAATGATAATTATATTTTCATGCCTGAATACATAAAGTAGTCATGGATTTTCTTAGCAGTCGCATCAATAAAACTCATCAGAGGCTATAAAAGTCATGGTACACTTCCTAGTATCGTCTCGGACCTCCTTTTGGGCCGCTTGTGCAGCCATGGACTCGCCAAGTCGTTGGAAGACCCTGAAGAATTACTGCCTCTATAAACGGCCATAATTGCGAAAGTGTTACCGGTGCAAGATTTTGTGCACGAACTGACCTCTCGATTAAGTCAAATGTTCGATGTCGGGCGATCTGGGTGGCTAAATCAATCGTTCGAACTGTCTAGATTTTTCTTCAAACCAATCGCGAACAATTGTGGTCCGATGACTTGGCGCATTGCCATCCAGAAATAATCCAATCTTGTTTGGGAACATGAAGTTCATGTATGGCTGCAAATGGTCTCCAAGTAGCTGAACGTAACCATTCCTAGTCAATGATCAATTCAGTTGGACCAGAGAACCCAGTCCACTCTATGCAACACACCCCACACCATTGCGGATGCACCACCAGCTTGTTCAGTGTCTTGTCGACTACTTGGGTCCATGGCCTCGTGGTGCCCGCGCCACACTCGAACGCTGCCATCTCTTACTAACTGAAATCGGGATACATCTAATAAGCCCACGGATTTTCAGTCCTCCAGGGTTCAACCGATACGGTCACGAGCCCAGAAGTGCTATATGCTATGTCGTGTTGCTAGCAAAGCCACTCGCCTGTGTCGGCTGCTACCACAGCCCATTAACGACAGATTTCACCACACCGTCCTAACGGATACGTTCGTCGTACATTGATTTCTGCAATTATTTCGCGCAGTATTCGTTGTCTTTTAGAGTTGACAACTCTACGCAGACTGCTGTCGGTCGCTAAGTGAAGGCTGTCGGCCACTACATTGTCTGTGGTGGAAGGTAATG
The DNA here is from genome assembly GCF_021461395.2 of Schistocerca americana. Classification (NCBI taxonomy): domain Eukaryota; kingdom Metazoa; phylum Arthropoda; class Insecta; order Orthoptera; family Acrididae; genus Schistocerca; species Schistocerca americana. The sequence continues at coordinate 497,883,027 of NC_060121.1, forward strand.
CCTGAAATTTTTGATTCTCGGCACGCCCTTGACACTGTGGATCTCGGAATATTGAATTCCCTAACGATTTCCGAAGTAGAAGGTCCCATGTATCTAGTTTTAACTGCCATTCTGCGTCCAAAGTCTGTTAACTCCCGTCGTGCCGCTATAATCACGTAGGAAGCCTTTCCGCTTGAATCACCTGAGTACAAATGACAGCTCCGCCAATGCACTGCCCTTTTTAGCCTGTTGTACGCAATACTATTGCTATCTGTACCGGTATATGTGCATATCGCTATCCCATGACTTTTGTCACTTCAGTGTACGTACCTCGCACTATGGAATGTGAGTCTAAGATACCCTCTCTGTAAACAGTTAAAAGCAATGTTTACCCCTGCAATATAAGTGTTAGGAATGTAATTCGCTGAAAAGAAGTTGCGCTTTTAATACTATTCCACAAAGTTGAAAATATGAATGAACCCAGCTGCTGATTTATGCTCTTGTTGCTTGTTGTCACCAAGAAGTGGCTGTACTTGTAAATGTCCAAATATAATTATAATACCACAATTGGTTGAATACAGAGCAGAGAAATGTTGCAATATTCCTTCCGAGCCTGAAATGTCTGCAAAAATACATCAGCAATGCAAAAAAGCGCAATGGTTACGTTTAGTACCACAAATTTATTTACAATATACACATATATATGTGTCAAACTGGTGTCTAATTCATAAGTGTGACCTATAAAGTATGTGCTCCAGTGCTATTTCCACGTGTTAAAAGTTAGAAATAATATGTTAAACTAACGAGTTTAGGATAAAGGATCGATACTATTCTACGTATTGGCTAAAGCACTAGGTAGGCGCACAAACAAACAGTCATTCTGAATGTAATTATGTAGGCTTATGCTTGTGTAATGCTCAGTTTGCTCTCAAATTAAATATTTCCACAACTACAAGTGTTAAAATATTCTCCAAATACGTACAAGGTGTTACCGTTTCAATCTCATGCGGTATACTGTCATCACCTGTTGCTTTTCAATATTATTACACTTCCTCTTTAGGAAGGGTGAAAATGATATTTTACTTGAACAAATATAATAGGTGATCATGATTCGCAATTATTGATTTTCTTTCATTTTTTGAAATTACGGCGCCTAGGTGAGGTTAAGTAGAAGACGAATTGGTGGAACATTTACCAGCTGGAACTCTAAAATGCTTACCAATGAATATACGGAGCTCTAAAACGCTTACCAGTCGGAAGTAAAGGCTATCTAAAACACCAACAGACTGTATTTCGTGTAGTCAACTTTTAAATAACGCTAACTTCTAATAGCGATATGGAATCTAAAAAATTTGCTCATTGACACGATACAGCGAAACTTAATTTTAGAACGGAGGAAAGATGGAGTTTTCATTATGATATATCACCTGAGCAGCTACACTATTTTATGAAGGAAGGAAGAAAGAGTTTTTACTGCGGCGTATCACTTAAACTGGAGAGCGTCTGATTTTTTTACACATACACAAACGCAATAAGAAAAACTTTAGTGATGGATATGTAACGTCTCGAAAGAAGATGACAGAATTGATATTTTGAAAATCAAATTATCAAAACACATGCAAACTTTGCACCAAAGTAAATCGTGCAAATCACACATTCCAAACACAACACCTTCAAATTAAATATTTTCACATCTAAATTGTCTGTATTAGTTACTAAACTGCATACTGACACTATTGACGAAAACGTTTATGATAAGCAGCACTTGTTAATGAGGTAAGTTCGATTGCTGTATCACACTTTTTAAGCACCATAAATATTCAAATTAAATACTTTCAAATCTACATTGTCTGTGAAATCCATTAAAATACATGCAGCTCTCTTATTGCCACTATCGAAAAAAAGTACAGATTTGTAGATGACCGTAGTTTGATCTCTGTGCCATGCGTTAAATTCATCCAACGTGTTTGCAGAACACACACACACACACACACAAGAACGCTACTGCATATCTAACTTACAGCCGCACACGAAGAATAGCAGATTAAAACACTAATATAATATCAAAGTCACTCAATCATTACGAAAGCTTATTGCTAACTTCAAGTTGCAGCTTAAAACGTTAATCATTTACCATTGTCACACCCTGCAAACTACATTACACTTCGATGAAATAGCATACTCAGAGTAGTAATACACATGCCAGTAGGTACGATACGTGGGTTGGTGGGCTTTTGGAGCCATCCAAACATTACAGAGACTCCATGCTAGGGTATTAACATTATCTTGCTGATAATGCTGACCTGGCAAGGCAGTAATAGGTGACACAAATAAACAGGCATTCTGAACTCAAATAGTATTTAAAGAGTGACTACCATTACTCTGAACAATCCATTGTGCAAATCTTCTATCACTCAATATGTTCAGAATAGCTCCGAGTAGTTTCGACATGTCACCCCATTATATTACAGGAAAATGTTGGGTGACTGCTGTTACTGCCTACCCATGTTGCTATTGGGTGGGGGTCAATAATGGTTAGTTTTAGAAGTTGACTTCCATTACCGTCTCTGGATACTGGATACCGTGAGGTGTGACAGTTACGGTGAATTCACAATGTGACTGTCATTATCCTGCAAGTGCATTTATCTCACTTCGGTAAGATATGATAAGCTATGAGACTGCATCAGTTAGTATGCACAGACATGAGCCAGTTTAATCATAATGTTGACTGAGCAAGTTGACACTTGTTCTAACAAGCTGCAAAAAGCAAAATCGGGAGATTTTAAGTGAAGATTTGTTCTTACAAGTCAGAGTGTCAGCTATAGGAAGAAAATTATATTCCATTTGTTACTTATTTCAATGTCGTTGCTTCATATACGTACGCATTAGAGAAAGAGAGAGAGAGGAAAATTGCTGTGCCGTCAAAATCAGAGACATGAAATTTAAGGATAAAGTACATGTGATAATATTTTGTGAGATGAAATTTAATGATGAGGCCCTAAAGTTTTTACAGAAGTGAAACATTACGCAATTCGTGTGTGTGAAGTTTGTAACAACTTGCTCTGATCAAAACTATATAACTTACTGCACAATTTCCATTTTTTTAAAATGGTGACCCACTGCATTTTTTAAATAGTAACTAGTTCCATTTCTTTCAGCAGTGATTTGTTCCATTTGTTTAAACAATGACTCATTCCATTTCTCTGAATGATAATACATCTCACTGTTTTCAATGGTGACCCGTTCCGGCTTATAAAACAGAGAACAGTCCTGTTCTTTTTTTAAAACTGACTCAATCTGTTATTTTGAGTGATGCTTTCTGGTTCTTTAAATGGTCACTTCGTCTGTGTCTTAAACAGCGAACAATCCCGATTTTTTGAACTGTGATCCATTCTGATTTTCTTAAACAGCGATCCATTCTTTTTTTTAAACGATTTGTTCTTTTTAATGGTAACATGTTCAGTTTTTTAAATGATAACCCTTCTATTTCTTAAAATGCTGCACATTCCCTTTTCTTGGACAGAGGCCCATTCCGCATTTTTAAACGGTGGAACACTCCATTTTTCTTATATGAAGACACCATCCGTATTTTACCCATTCTGTACTTTTAAATTGTCACCCATTCCATATTTATAACTGGTGACCAGTTCCATTTTTTTAAACGGTGTCCCATTCCATTTTTGGAATGATGGCCCATTACTTTTCTTTTAGCAGTTACCCACTCACCTTTCTTTAAATTGTATATCTACCTTACGTCTCTTTTTTAAACATTGACTTGTTACGTTTTGTAAACAATGACCTATCTTGTTCCTTTAAATAGTTACCCATTCTGCTGTTTTCGATGACGACCCATTCCAATTTTTACATGGTAACCAATTCCATTTTCTTGAACGGTGAACTGTTCTGTTTTTTAAACTGTTCCCATTTTGTTTCTTTAAATTATGACACATTCGATTTTTTAGGTGATGTCTCATGCTATTTTTTTTAGGGTAAAATGTTATGTTTCCTTAAACAGTCCTTTGTCTGTTTCATTTTTCATTAAGGGTGATCAATTCTGTTTTTTAAACGATGATACTTTGTATTTTCTTAAATAGTCATCTAATGCGTTTTTAAACGATGACCCAACACATTCATTCTTCAGTATCTCGTTAGTTAGCTTCCAGATCGATCGATTGGTCGAAGGGGTCCATTTCATGGCCTGTCCGATCACCTATTTTTAATTTAATCGACGAAGCAGGAGGAGTTTTAACCCCATGTGACTCCTTAACGAATTATTGTCGGACCCATACTCATGTGCATATTTTATAATATGTTCTTGTAAGGAATACATCCCTACAATTATTGACACCAATTTATATATTCCAACACAGAGATATATAGCGGATCAAAATATTAACAGGAACGAACTTCAGACTTTCTTAACATATTACCAGCGATTTGATCCACAGGATAATTAGACAAAGGCTAAAGAAGAAGAGAAAATTTTATTTACTCAGAAGACACGGTGAACGTACAAGAAAGACTACTCAATTTTCTTTAAAATGTTTACACTAGGAAAAGTTGAGAACAGTGATTTACGGAAACAGTTGTAGTGGAAAACACAGTACCCTACATTGTTGAACCTCATTTTGAAAGAAATAGCCCCTCGGCTGATATTGTGTTTATTGTTCGTAGCAGCTAGAGTTGTTATTATTTACATGCAGTGGATATATGCTCTGATGGTACTGAGTGAAAGTGACAAGCCATTAATAAACAGGAATTGATTCACTCTTGTCGTTTTAATGAGAGCACTATTCTATAATCATTCAGCGAGCAGTACACGCCTGATGCGAATGCACTCAAAAACTAATGAATGAAGCTAATAATCAAAATAAAAGGCATATTCTAACGAAACGGTATCTTTCACTGTCAGATCTTAATTTGATAGTGCATCCAAAGTGTCAAAGAATGAACGTCATTACCACGTGGCTATCGGACTCGAACGTAATCCAAGAAACGGTTCGCTTTCATGTGCGCTTCATATGGAGGACGACAACACAGTTAATTTAAAAAAATGCGCAAATTTTCATTGCCACAATGCTAACAAAGTTTCCACAGTATTTAGAATCTGAAGATATTAAATGTGAAAAACGGTAGAACTAAGTCGATTAGTTGTTAACACTATTAAAGAATTAACGAAACTATTTGGTTTCAGAGACCTTTTCAGTTTTAAAATGTCTCTGATGTATGCACGCAGATTGAAGCAAAGAATGAAAATTTGTATTAAGGCTAGGACTCGAACCCAGGTCTGCTGCGCACTAGGCAGATCACTGACCACTACGCCACCCTGGAATGGAATTTGCCCAATCGCGCAGACTACCCTGACATGCTTCCCTCTGTCCAAATTCTCATTCACGTCTCAGATTCGGGATTCGATCCCAACCTTGGTACTCATTTCCCTTCGTCACTTAAGTCCGCATATATACTACCAAAAAAACCTAGGCAGTAGAGTAGATTCCAAACCAGAGTAGATTCCAAAACAAAAAGAATGATGCCAAGGCAGACAATCATTTACAATGTAGTTAATCGCAAAACAAAAGGATTAACTGTTTAATTAATATAACTGTAAATTTTAATACAAAGATATTTTTGTGTCAGAACTATTAGCTCCTTTATAAGTAACTATATACGAGAATTTTAAGCAGAAATGCATTATTATTATCGAATTACATTGTTATCACTTTAAAATATTTATTTCATGTTTGTTGCCTCTATTGTGAAGTTTTTTGCGCGTCAGTATTTAAACGACAGATAAATTTTAAATACCGAAATCAAACACATTTGCTCCTAAAATTTGTAATATATTTTCGGAAAAAGCATCCGAATATAGAGCTCCCACCACTATAACGTTGAAACAGTACAGTAGGAAAGATACAATAGATATTTAGCCCATTTCAAACAGAATAAATAATATTGCTCATAATTGGCCCTTATATAATTCGGCATGTAGAGAAAAGTTTCACAATAGGTACCAGCTGCCAACAAACGTGACCGTTAATTTATATAATAATAACAGGTGTGAGATGTTGCAACGATTTCAACACCATTCTATTCAGTTAAGTGCCCGGACTGAGACCCGTTCTAAATAAAATGTTTATTATCCAGACGGTGATATCTTTAATAAGATAATCATGAACACGTATTCTTGCGACGTTATTGAACTCAAATTCATCGAAATATTAATGTAAATATATATTATTTTTATTTCAGATGACTTAGTAAAGAAGTTAGAGAATGATACATTTTTACAGCTTATAAGATAAAAAAGTATCAAACGACTGCATACAACCCGATTTCGTATTCTTTTCATATTTCCGTGTTATTGAAGTTCGTAGCAGGAATACAGATGAACGATTTTCGAGAAACGACGGCCTCTGATAACGAAGTTCTCAGATTATTTACGCAATGATGAAGTCACTGAATATCCTGGCGGTTGTGCTAGCATCAGCAGACTTGCTTCAGAGGAAAAACCACGAAAGCGCACCTGGGACAACAGGCGGGATTCCCCGCACCGTTCGACGAGCTCATGGACCGTACGAGGCTTCGGGGGTTAATCTAAAGTAGTACAACAGCGTGCAAAACGGTCGAGAGATACGCTATACTATAGCAAGAAACTAGATGGCGACAGCCCCCTTTACTCCTTTGGACTAAGTGAAGATTTTCATTATAATCGTGTGATGCTCAGTCGTTCTCGCTATTAATGGAATCCTTTGCGCTACTTTACGACACAACAGCTTAGAATAGAAATACTATGGCTCGTACACTGAGAGCGTCTGCGAACAATAAGGAAGGCCAAGTACTAACCGCTATTGGCGGTCGCCTGTAACTTTGCGAATTTTCATAACTGTATACCGCATCAAAAGCTAGACACAGGGACCTGTCGCATTCATGTGACCACCTGTCAAAATCATGAATAACCACGTTTCGCAGCGCGGGCCAATGCAAGACATGCAGGGAGAGTCATTGAGGTGTAAGGAATTGACAGGGATATGGAGCCACGCCTACTCCAGTGTCGTGGACAGCTGCCCTTGGTTTCTCGGTTGAAGATCAATGACACGGACAACCCGATCGAGGCGGTCCCACAGATTCTCGATTGACTTTGAATACGGGGAGTCTGGACGTCAGGGGAGTACGGCAAATGCGCCCTCGTGCTCTTCGAATCACGCACATACATAGCGAGCTATGTGACAGGTTACATAGTCCTGTGGGTAGATTCCATCGCGCCGAGAAAAAACACACTGTGTGTAGGGGTGGGCATGCGCGAAAAAAGATAGATGCGATCTTGTTTTGATCCATTACGCCTTCCAAAAAAAAATGGCTCTGAGCACTATGGGACTTAACATCTATGGTCATCAGTCCCCTAGAACTTAGAACTACTTAAACGTAGTCGTTGCCGATGAACACCAGCCAGCATTGGTGCATGAATCAGGTGGTTGCTGTGAGGGCCCGTACGCAGCAACGTTCTCTTAACAGTAGCTGACACACTGTTATTGCTCCCTTAGTTAATATGGGCGGTCAGTTCCTCAACCGTGGCAAGTCTGTTCCCTTGTACACATCTACGCACCCGTCATTCACCTCCGTCATCTATAGTACGTGGCGCAACTCAGTTGCCTCACACCAGTTTAGGACAGCGCCATTTTTCCATACACTGTATACTTTAACCACGGCCAATGATCATGCCCGTTTGGACATGAGATAAATCGCTAAATTTCCGCATTATGACAACGCCCTCTACTGTTTCCTATGTTCCCTAGCGAGTGGTTGTTTGCAAATTGACGTCGAACATAGGCGTTGATCACATTAATGTGAGCTGACTGTGTATTATAGTTTACATAACCACGACAAAGTTCACAATGTCACAGACAGCCAACTGCCAGTCCTCTTTACTGCTTAACCCTTCTGTTATCAGAGGGTGCTACTATACTAATATCATAGAATATGGAAATTAAAGGAAGAGAACGAGGTCGTCAGTGTTCCGTAGCTAAGGAAATTGCCATTGCTTGTGTCTCTTATTGGCAGAGGAAAGATTGTCAGTACTGTATAACGTCTTCATCAGGTAGGAACTGTGGGGAGAAAACGTTTGTAATTCAGGTTGTGACTAAACTTTTCGGTGCTCCAAATTCATCTAGTCCTTGTTCCTCACAAACAGCTATATACCAATAAGCGATATGCCAGTCTGCTTTGTTGCTGTCGGTAAGTGCAGCAAACTCTAAATGCCTCAAATGTCTTCTCTACACTGTGGGCAGTTACATCCTGTTACAGTGTTGTAAATTTTGAAATAAAAAAGGCTGGTGGGTGGACCATTTAGATTTTCTTACTAACGTTTTAATCCTCTACCTCAGATGTTCCTTGAAGTGGTAGGAACAGGAAGCAAGCGGTAGGGTGCTGGGCCGAAATTACATCACACGTTTCGCTTGAAATAATTTATTACATATAAATTCGAACATCAATGTTAAAACTCAAAATCCTTGCTTTAACTTTCACAGAATGAGTAACACATACTCTATATTTCATATCACAATTAGTGGTAACACCTTGCTACAAACAGCTTAACAGTCTGATGGTGATCCACATGACACCGAACAACCACATATTTTACACTATGACTATAGCTCAGGAAAAGAGAAGGTGTCAAAACTCAAATGAGTTTCACAAACCTTAGGTAACAACCATAAAATGACAGACCCTCTTGACATACAAGTAAAACCGTGAGTTGAGCAACGTAACTGTGCTTACGAAATTTCGGCGTAATCCGTTCACAATATTTCCACTTTAACAAGCTAATATTAACTTCCAATTATAATAAAAATTATTAAACCTTGTAAATGGCTTGATGCCAGAGTTAAATCCAGTGAACAGATTTGAAAAAGAAAAAAAAACACATACATACAACGGTAATTGCATACCTTCAGTTAGCGAATAACTCTTAAAATGTAGAGCCTGAGTACACAGATACGAAATAACATTAACCACAGACACACAGCATTTTCAGAATGGTATCTACTGTATGAATCGATTTTCTGTGTCACAAGGCACTCAATTCAGATAGTTCAAAACACGGTAATGACAGTTTGGAACTAAATAATAAATTTCTGTCACTAACAATCCCCACAGTGCGAAGTAATAATTTCGGATGACTAAATTAGAACAGGGTGACAAATTAAAATGATAAACAGACTAGCACTGAGCCAAGCTCCAAGTAACAACGTACAGTCATCAGTGTGGCCTTTAAAAACCATTAAACATAGCAAAACATTTGGATAGCAATACCTCTAGCAATCGCAAAACGGCGCAAGATATTACTCAAGTGACAGCCATATTGAACACACGACATCAGACCCTTCCGGGGTCCGTCACCACACTTTGCGTCACTCGCGGTTCTTCTCGGGGAGACACCACACAGCCCAGGCGCTGCAGTCCAAATCTCTCCTGCCGCAGCTACCGCTCTCTGCGCAAGAAACCCTCCGACAGCAAGTTGCAAGTGAACAATCCAACCAACAAAAGATGTAGAAGGTCCAGCGAAACCATCGAAAAAGCTACAAGCTAGCTGAAAAAAAAAAGAAAATTGAGAGAACGTTTCTTCGAAAATTGCAGCCATACTTCTGTGCTCCACTGCTTATCGTTCACGATGACAAAAACAGTAGTTAAAATTACCACCTCTCTTGTCGTTTCTTTGTCAAAGTTATTGTAAGTTAATTCTGTCACACCACGAGCAGTCATGTTATAAGTTCCTTAATTTAAATAGTCCATTTGATTGAGATAACGACCTGAAGGATTTCATATACATTAAATATGAAATGTATTCACAGTCGCTAATATGGACTGCCATGGGCTTTATAATGGAATAACAACAATGAAAATTTGTGCCGGACCGTACACGAACTAGGACTTCCTGCTTATCGTTGGCCTTACCATTAGGCTGTCCGAGCACGACTCACGGCCAGGCTCAAACTTCTTTATGTCGTCAACCATGTGTCTACAACCTGTATTCGTGCATACATAATGTATATTTACATACAGGGGAGGCATTTTACTTGAAAGTCGCTTGCCCGGTGTCAGCGGATAAACACGATATTGCAGTGCCTGTATTATTCTGCATCGTAATTCGGAATAATACAGGCACCATAATACCGTATGAAAGAGTTCCTGTTTTGCTTGGAAGTAACACTTTACGCTGGCAAAGAGGGAATTTATTGTGTAGAAGCACAGACAATCTAATGTATACCTACCTATTTCTTACGAGAGAGTAAGGTGGAGAGAGGAAAAAACAAGAGAGAGAGTGGGTGTGTCCTCCTCAAAACAGATGCACAGGAATCCAGAATGATAGTAAATAGGGGTTTATGCCTTTGTTTTATTATCTTACTCATTAAACTAATGTTGTACAACTTCCGTGGTGTCGAAAAATGTATTTTTACTCTGCAGATAGAATCATATTTACATCGTTTTTAGTAATTAGTCATATATCGGCCAACTTTTGCCAAAATTTGCCAAAAATGCATACATTTTTTTTATCTTTAAGGACACAAGAATGAAATCATGAAACTGTTGCTCAAAATTTTTCAGGTATAATGTCACAAATAAACACAAGAATTACTAGAGAGCTTTGTTTATTATGGCTATTGTAGACAAGTAGCGTAACGAACTAGTCGATTTGATGGCGTAAGACGTCGTTGGGCGGAGTCGACAAAACGCTCTCGAAGCCAACAAATGCGGCCTCTGACGTCATAAAAATTAGATACTTGGTCATACTATTCAATTTGTATTTGTCTGGTTCAAAATTCCGAAGGTAAAGTGTTCCAACAGCATTTTGTTCTTGATTTTAGAGAGAAGTTCTCCAGAATTGACGGGAAAAAATTCTTTTGTGTACTGTATGAAGTATAAGTTAGTGCAGAAATGTGCTTTAATGTGCAAAAATACTGTAATGCTGCTAAACACAGCAGCTGTATCACAGTAGACAAATGGGCAGACAAGTCTATCTTCAACCGTGCAGTAAGTCTTTACGGACTTGTATGAATGATGGTTTCTTCCAACGTCCCATTGGAAAAGCTGAAGAATCGACGCTTCCGACAACTCTTGGAAAAGTACACAACACATCCAGTTCCAGATGAATCTATGTTAAGTAAGAATTATTTGTCGGTGTGCTAAGATTAGGTGTTCAACAAAATACAAAATAGATTTAATTATAAAAAGGTCTGTGTGTTCATAGCTGAAACCACCGATGCGATTGGGTGTTACGTTGCAAATATTGTTGTTGGTCATCTAAAAGTTGGCGGGTCTGGAAAAATGTTCCTCTTAACTTGTGATGCTCTCTAGACAGTAAATAACTCGACCATTGCCATTTTGTTTGACAACTTTATGAAGCTACTGTTGCTGGGTCATGTGCACAGAGACAATTTTTTGCTTCTAGGAAGAGATGGTACTTCATACATAACTAAAGCTGCCAAAGAGCTTCTAATTCTCTACCCCAGTATGATGTACGTCACTTGCCTTCACATGCGTTACAGAGTTTGCAGAAGATATGCGATCATATTACCCTGAAATGAACAAATTAATTTCCTGTGGTAAGACGATCTATGTGAAGGGAGCAGAAATTCAAGGAACGAGCACCTACACTGCCCCCGCCCAATCAGTCTATTCTTTCACGATGAAGTTCTTGCCTTAATACTGCTAAGTATTACTGTACCAACTCCTCGAAAATAAAGGCGGTCTTTTGTAATTTGATAGTGATGAGTCAAGTGCTTTCAAAACTGTAAAAGATGTGTTCGCAGATACCTTGTTTGGAAACACTGCATACATCAATGCCAAATTTACAGTGGGGTCAAAAGCCATCACACGACTGGAAGCTGCTGATACTCAACAGTGCGACGCCCTGCATATTGTGCAACATGTCGGGTTTGAGTCATGTGGCTGACTAAGTGAACAACAAATTGGAAGTTGTTCTCCTGCGGAATCCTGGGTATTCTAGAATGTGCAAATTTCTTACACTCTTTCTGGGAACACTACAACATTTGAAAACAGTGGTCCAAATCTGACCTTTCCGTCTTTAAATATGCTCCTGTGATGCCCTGAAAATTTCCAGGATGTATTAATTAATTTAGAATACCTTAAACAAATGGAGTGCAGCAGTAAGAACATGTTTTGTTGTTTCGATGGATGTTATTGTTTTCACTGTACTTCGTGTTTTTTTTCAGACACAGAGAAATTTCGAAAATAGGTGCTTGTTCGTTTCAAACACAACAAAAGGTAAGCCCTATACTCACAGCTTGTTCAGAAAATGAAATTCTGTATTACATGGTACAGAAGAAAATCAATTAGAATGTTTACAAATAAACTTGTATAAAGTCATATATTATTTCTTAATGTCATGTTTATGCAAGTTTTAGATCCTAAATGTTTGCATTTTTCGCTGTCTTTTATGTCAATAAAATCCGGCCCAAGTTATTAGGGACTGTAGTGTATAAGCTGCTAGGTTGATTTGATTGATTACTTGATTGCTGATCAGGCCGCTTGTGGTTGCATGACTTGCTGTTTCGAACTGAGATTGCTCTGGTGTTGATATATTTTGTATGCTGCTTTTTACAAAGCAGTCTGATTTTATAAAACTATGCTATAGGATATAGCCTATCGATTGCTTTAGTTACGCTATCCTCGGATACAACAAAGGGATCACTACTGAGCTCATCGTATTAGTTAACTTTGTGGGTGGAAAGGTGCCGCAACCGCACCCATTGTTCGTCAGAACAGTGTGGCTATTGCTGATCTTGTAGAGAGGCTGCTCAACACATGGTTCACCTCCCCATTTTGGTTTTTCGTAGGTTCATTTTTGACAACTGCGTTTTGGTTGAGGAATGAAGTTACTTCACAGATGTTTCCATCGATGACGAGTTCATTTCCTGTAAATAACTTTGAACTCCCATTTTCGTGCTTACGAGAGACTGGCAGTTATCCGTCTTCAGAGTACTAACCATCGTCCATATCTCACTTGTCAAGTTCGAAATCACTAGATTGTAAGTTTACTACGCAGGTGCACAGAGGGTACAACGTATACCGGCTGATACTCTATTTAGCCTTACAATTAGTATCGTGTAACCAGGAATGGGTACGTAGTTGAACAGGAACGCGATCGCTGTTCACTTGACCGGTTGCAGGTACGAATAATGTTTTAAACTGACGCTACACTTTATGTATTCTCTTCGTTTCGGACATTACCTAGTATTTTGCAAAACAATACTGATCGCTTCCGCTTGAAAAAGTCTAACTCATGCTAATTAAAGGAAAATGTTTAAAGACTCTACACTTACTTGGCTGGAATAGTGGAAGACAGAGCCTTAGCAATCGAAGGACCATATCTCAAATCAAGAGACAATTTACGTACATGGTGCAGATGTTGAAGACCCGACGTCTGCCCTGAATACACGAACAAGACGCAAATTTAGTAGCTCCATTCAGTTGACTAAAGGGTGTTACGGAATGATTTGGAATAATCAATAATTGTTACACTAAAACAGATGTGTACACGCCAAAAGTGGCTCAAGTGCTAGCACCTGCTTCAACATGGCGTTAGCTACCACATCAGACAATCCATTATGTGGCAAGGAAGGTCGAATGAGACTCATGTGTCACTGAAAAGGAAAGGAAGAAAGGTACTATTCGCAGGTTATTAAAATTGCTATTGACCATGGTACTATTATTATTTATTTATTAAAAATTATAGTACACCGGCAAAACACTGAATGGTTATTACTCTATTTGATGTAGCAGAAATTTATGCATATACATATTATTACATTTTTAATCAAAAAAGGGTCTTTTTGTTACCTACTCAACTTTCTCTCTTCCTGTAGACCACTCCGACCGCTTTCAGTATAGGCTGAGTACAAAATGAAAATCTGTTCATATTCAATACTCAATTACAAAAAATTTTATAAAAGTTCTGGAGACTTAAAAGTATTGAATATAGACCACTCCAGACGCTTACAATATAGGTTGAACACGAAATGGAAACCTGTCTCATACTCAATACTCAATTACAATTAATTTAATAAATGTTCTAGAGACTTAAAAGTATTGAATATTTTTAAAAAAGCTTGTTGTTGTGGTCTTCAGTCCTGAGACTGGTTTGATGCAGCTCTCCATGCTACTCTATCCTGTGCAAGCTTCTTCATCTCCCAATACGTACTGCAGCCTACATCCTTCTGAATCTGTTTAGTGTATTCATCTCTTAGTCTCCCTCTACGATTTTTACCCTCCACGCTGCCCTCCTGTATTAAATTGGTGATCCCTTTATGCCTCAGAACATGTACTACCAACCGATCCCTTCTTCTTGTCAAGTTGTGCCACAAACTCCTCTTCTCCCCAATCCTATTCAATACTTCCTCATTAGTTACGTGATCTACCCATCTAATCTTCAGCATTCTTCTGTAGCACCACATTTCAAAGGCTTCTATTCTCTTCTTGTCCAAACTATTTATCGTCCATGTTTCACTTCCATACATGGCTACACTCCATACAAATACTTTCAGAAACGACTTCCTGACATTTAAATCTATACTCGATGTTAACAAATTTCTTTTCTTCAGAAACGCTTTCCTTGCCATTGCCAGTCTACATTTTATATCCTCTCTACTTCGACCATCATCAGTTATTTTGCTCCCCAAATAGCAAAACTCCTTTACTACTTTAAGTGTTTTATTTCCTAATCTAATTCCTTCAGCATCGCCTGACTTAATTCTACTACATTCCATTATCCTCGTTTTGCTTTTGTTGATGTTCATCTTATATTCTTTCAAGACACTGTCCATTCCGTTCAACTGCTCTTCTAAGTCCTTTGCTGTCTCTGACAGAACTACAGTGTCATCGGCGAACCTTAAAGTTTTTATTTCTTCTCCATAGATTTTAATACACATTACGAATTTTTCTTTTGTTTCCATTACTGCTTGCTCAATATACAGATTGAATAACATCGGGGAGAGGCTACAAGCCTGTCTCACTCCCTTCCCAACCACTGTTTCCCTTTCACGTCCCTCGACTCTTATAACTGCCATCTGGTTTCTGTAAAAATTGTATATAGCCTTCGCTCCCTGTATTTTACCCCTGCCACCTTTAAAATTGGAAAGAGAGTATTCCAGTCAACATTGTCAAAAGCTTTCTCCAAGTCTACAAATGCTAGAAACGTAGGTTTGCCTTTTCTTAATCTAGCTTCTAAGATAAGTCGTAGGGTCAGTATTGCCTCACGTGTTCCCATATTTCTACGGAATCAAAACTGATCTTCTCCGAGGTCAGCTTCTACCAGTTTTTCCATTCGTCTGTACAGAATTCGCGTTAGTATTTTACATCGGTGACTTATTAAACTGACAGTTCGGTAATTTTCACATCTGTCAACGCCTGCTCTCTTTGGGATTGGAATTATTACATTCTTCTTGAAGTCTGAGGGTATTTCGCCAGTCTCACACATTTTGCTCAGCAGATGGTAGAGTTTTGTCAGGACTGGCTCTCCCAAGGCTGTCAGTAGTTCTAATGGAATGTTGTCTACTCCCGGGGCCTTGTTTCGACTTAGGTCTTTCAGTGCACTATCAAATTCTTCACGCAGTATCATATCTCCCATTTCATCTTCATCTACATTCTCTTCCATTTACATAAGAACATCGCCTTGTATAGTCCCTCTATATACTCCTTCCACCTTTCTGCTTTCCCTTCTTTGCTTAGAACTGGGTTTCCATCTGAGCCCTTGATATTCATACAAATGGTTCTCTTTTCTCCAAAGGTCTCTTTAATTTTCCTGTAGGCAGTATCTATCTTACCCCTAGTGAGGTAAGCCTCTACATCCTTACATTTGTCCTCTAACCATGCCTGCTTAGCCATTCTGCACTTCCTGTCGATCTCATTTTTGAGACGTTTGTATTCCTTTTGCCTGCTTCATTTACTGCATTTTTATATTTTCTCCTTTCATCAACTAAATTCAGTATTTCTTCTGTCACCCAAGGATTTCTACTAGCGCTCGTCTTTTTACGTACTTGATCCTCTGCTGCCTTCACCACTTCATCCCTCAAAGCTATCCATTCTTCTTCTATATTTCTTTCCCCCATTCTTGTCAATTGTTCCTTTATGCTCTTCCTGAAACTCTCTACAACCTCTGGTTCTTTCAGTTTATCCAGGTTCTATCTCCTCAAATTCCCACCTTTTTGCAGTTTCTTCAATTTTAATCTACAGTTCATAACCAATAGCCTGTGGTCAGAGTCCACATCTGCCCCTGGAAATGTCTTACAATTTAAAACCTGATTCCTAAATCTCTGTCTTACAATTATATAATCTATCTGATATCTTCTAGTATCACCAGGGTTCTTCCATGTATACAACCTTCTTTCATGATTCTTGAACCAAGTGTTAGCTATGATTAAGTTATGCTCTGGGCAAAATTCTACCAGGCGGCTTCCTCTTTCATTTCTTAGCCCCAATCCATATTCACCTAGTATGTTTCCTTCTCTCCCTTTTCCTACTCCCGAATTCCAATCACCCATGACTATTAAATTTTCGTCTCCCTTCACTACCTGAATAATTTCTTTTATCTCATCATAAATTTCATCAATTTCTTCATCTGCAGAGCTAGTTGGCATATAGACTTGTACTACTGTTGTAGGTGTTGAAACGTCACCTTTCGAACAATTATACAAGACTGTGCTTAAACTGACACACAATATTTTTAGCGCAACGCAATCTGACTTTCAATAATCCCTACAAAAGAATGGCCCTGACTAACATTAACCTATACCTTTCACAAATCACTTACCTCACAAAAATCTTCGTTACTCGAACTACTGCAATACAGCGAGCGCCACTACTGCCAGGTAAATAAAGGATTCAAACTACGGAAGGCACTAACTACTGATAGGCATAGTTAGCAAATGAAAGATTTTGATAGAGAACAAACAATACATTTACCTTAATGGTCATAATATATATAGCAGTTCACGACGTCCAGTCTTACAAATTTCAAAACTCCGCCATCTCTCTCCCCACGTCCACCACTGCTGGCGGCTCACCTCCAACTGTGCAACGCTACTTACTGTTAACAGCCAACTGCCCAATGCTACAATGGCGAGTATTACAACAATGCCAACCAGCCACAGACTGCACACAGCACAGCCAGTGATTTTCATACAGAGGTGGCATTACCAATACAAAAACCTAAACAGCCTACTTACATAGCCCCCATGCTCCCCACAAAAAATTTTACAAATTCTTTTGGGCAGTGGCCAATACAGATTTGAAGAAATTTTTCATAATTACAATAACAAAGATATCAAATGCACACACTTATAGATACAATGTTGGTCAAAAGCTAAAATTTTCTCATAGTCCATAAAGATCGTTCATCACAGTAAAATAGCAGTGTTTTTGTCAAAGTCTGAGCAGTAGAAGAAAATGCACACGGACGTAGTGGATTTCCATACAATTTTATAACATAATAATACAATAACAAAGGTACAAAATACATTATTAAAGAACATAACAATACAGATAAATTTGTAGTAATACAGGCTTTACAAAAGAATAGAAATATACATATACATCAGTGTTACAGGAATTACGACATAAGTAAATAAATAAAAGATCAGAATAATTATTGAAACATCTACTTCACACATGAGCATTAAAACAAAACAGAATAAATAATGTCTTAACATCTTTACAAAGTAAATAACATATTATTAGAATAATTCTACAACATAACTCTTATTAGCTAAACACACAAAGACAGGAAAAACACAAATATACAAGAGTACACAAACACATAGGGGGACAACACAATGGAAAGGACAGGGTTCGTTTCAGTGTAACATTTGGTTCTGCAGTCCAACCCAAAACTTCATTCCATAGATCTTTGGTCTTATTTCAACATTTGTTTCCACCAAAAAAATCCTGTCCAAGCATGCTTTCTGTATTTATATGTTCACATATTTCTTACCTCATTATTTATTTTCCATTATCTTACCTCATCATTTATTTCCAAGAAAATTCTACCTAAACTTGTTGTCTCTAAAACCTACTTTTTTGTTCATATCCTCTTTCAAAATACTTTGTTGGGTAAACCATATTCTCAATGCATTTCTCCCAATTCATCACAACTTGTTCTCGTATATAGCCTACCCCATCTTCAGCTAACTTAAATCTACTGAGCTCAGATGCTAAACTAATGGATGAGGTAATGCAGCAGTGCAAAACAATTAACACAAACAGCAATGATAAAAATGCAAATTGGCAAAGCAAGCAGCATAAATTAGGAAAGCAAATGCAATATTACAACTAATATAAGGCAATGCGTAGCAAACAAGAAAAATAAATCCGTAGTGAAACTGGCTTAACAGAGTAATACAAAGTCAAATTCAGTAACATTATGCCTGACAAACAGCAGCAGCAAATGCAACAACTTATATCTAAACATGACAAAGCTCAAGCAGAAAAAATATTACAGTAAAAATGGCCATGTTTAATACCTATGTCACATCTTAACACTAGAGTGATGCATCACGAGAACTTACTTAGCAGACAAGTTACCAAGTCGTAAAAAAATTATTTATGCAGTTCCTGTGAAGGGAAATGATTATTTGTGCTCTCTTTTCTGAGAAAGTACATCATAAACGTATTCTTTATTGGGTCTGTAGACAGAAAATAGTGATATTAGTACATCTATTAAATTTTATTTTAACCAATGCTGCAGTGCAACTAGAAACTAGATATTAAACAAAATGAGCAAACTCTCAACTAGAAAGACAATAGATGTAAAATGTTTCTCATCATTTCATTAGGCATTTTAGTAAATATCAGAAATTAAGAGCCCCACAGTATAATCATATGTTTTCAAGTTTGAGCATGTCGTATTTGCGATGCTTTCTACACAGGAATGTCAATAGCGAGGATAATGGCCTCCCCTTTTTTTTCTACCTGTGCCTCTGAAAAGGCACACACTAATGGCTTTTTCTCCAGGCGTCTGACACAGCTGGCTGCTCAAGACGCATTACGTCAAGGTCACTTGGCTTTCTTACCGAAATGAAATTAAATGAAATGTCGTGTGACGAGGGCCTCCCGTCGGGTAGACCGTTCCCATCAGCAGTTTCCGCTACAGTGACAGTCTCATATAAAAAAATTCCACAGGTTGAGAATTTGCGTTTACAGATGTGTAGAAACAAAATCCTGTAAATATAATAGTGTTCAAAAAGTTTTCGTCGGCACTGTGATACATTCACGCATTTACATACATTTCATAACTCTTAAAGTACGATTCTTGGTTTCCAACATCCTTTTTCACAAGTCAGAGTCCCTAACCACTACTCATTATTCCTTACCTTATTATGCATATACATATTCATCGGCACTTCTTCAATATTTCATCATCATAACTACATAGCATAATCAGATTCCTCATATAGCATCAGCTTATTGATCATAAACATACCTCAACAGCATAATACACATCATCAGCGTAATAATAACATCATACCACCTCAATCAAATCTCAAAATCGTCATAGCTTTCTGCAATAATTTCAAAACCTAAAAAAAATTCTCTGCTCATGTCAGTAGCGTCATTTACCTCAAACTTACTTTAAAAATCATGATCCCACACCACATACATCATTCAAAGCTCTCATAGTATCACAATGGTTCCAAAAAAATATGAACGGTTCACAAAGTACAGACAAAATACAGTTTCATAAATGTGAAGTTATCCAATTGTGTGATTACGTAAACATCTGTCACTGATGTAGTAAAATAAATATTTGTCTCTCTCAGTTAAATGATCAGATAGCTGTGTAATTCTGTGTTAGAGAAATATGGTACCGATGTGTAAAGTTGTATAAGCAAATACCATATTAGTTGGGGTCCTTGTGCTTGCCACACACATGGTACACAAAGTAAGCATGTACCCCCCTGAGGATTAGTGGAATTATACCCTCAGGTGTTACAGATTACAGCAATGGAATGAAATGTATCACGGAAAACCTTTGTATCTTTGTAATTCAAAAATCTTTAAAAATAAATGTTTTAAGTACAAAATTAATCACTCAAATACGTGTACTGCAGCTGTCTTGTTGTAAGATAATCTCTATGGAAGTGTCGTAGTTATCGTCCTCTGTAAGCAAAGTTCTGCTGAAGTCAATGTACTCACCTCATCATAAACAAAAGTGAGATGCTTTGCGTATAGATATCGTAGTTATTATGCTTATTGCCGTGATGAAGAAAGTACTATAATGTAACGCATTGTTGTGCTATGAAAAAGGCTGACTCATTGTAGCTATACCACAAAAGTTACTACTAAAACATGTTTTACTTTCCAGAAGAATTCGGAAAACCTGTGATGATATAAAACAGATACACCGCAAAAACAACATTGTAAATTGTCACTCATTAGTAGCGTCGTGATAAAATCGTGTAGCTGTCACATAAACTAACCACTGTGTCATCTGGTATCTCACAGAAAGTACTTTAAATCCAGAATGTATTTTCAAGTAAACCAAAATGTTGCATTAAAATCTCATTAGCAGTACTGGTAAATGTTCTAAGTATGTGAACCTTATAGTCGTTACATAATCGTGCAACTAACAAGCAAGAATGCACAAATAACAACACTGTGTCGACTGTTCACTATAACAATGCATTTGTAATTTCTGTTTAAATAAGTTCTATTGGTTCTTGACTGGATATTTAACTTCAAACATTGTTGCATATTAACAGATTCTAAGTCTGACAAAGCATACTACTAATGTAAAGTGAAAAGTTATATGACAAAGACAAAGTTAAAAAGCAGATTATCTATCAATAAACGGTTTTACATGTGAAATGTGGTGTAAACCTTTACTCTTCCTAGTATGCAGAGTTTCAACTTCAACGCAATTATCATGTGGTATACGTCGGATTCTGTAAGGTCCATTGTAAACTAGAAAGAATTTGTGATTCAAGTGTTTCTTCTTATGTGACAATGAATGAGCTTTAATGAGAACTTTCTGACCAATATATAATTTCTTTGCATTTGCTTTACCGTATAAATTTCTCCTTTTGTCTGCTGCAGATTTTATATTTATAATAGCCAAATCAATTATGTCTTTGTGTCGAAGTTTACGTGTATTCGGGAAAGGTACAAGCTCTCTGATTCTGTTCGGTGGTTCTTTATTCTTTAGTACAAGTCTCAAAAATCCGCCATCTCACTTCCCCACATCCACCACTGTTGGCGACTCGCCTCCAACTGCGCAACGCTACGCGCTGTTCACATCCAGCTGCCCAACACTACAAAGGCAGACAACAATGCAAACTAGCCACAGACTGCACACAGCACAGCCAGTGATTTTCATACAGATCGCTACGTAACGTTGCCAATAAGAAAACATAAACAGCCTACTTACAATTATGCCTGGCAAACAGCAGCAGCAAATGCAATAACTTATATCTAAACATGACAAAGCTCAAGCAGAAAAAATATTACAGTAAAATGGCCATGTTTAATACCTATATCACATCTTAACACTAGGGTGATGCATCACCTTAAATTACACTACTAAATAAGTTACCCAGTCATTGACAAAAATTATGTATGCAATTCCAGTGAAGTAACACTGATGTATATGTTTATTTCTATTCTTTTGTAAAGCCCCTATTACTACAAATGTTACCTGTATTATTATGTTCTTAATTATGTATTTTGTACCTTTGTAATTGTATTCTTATGTTATGAAATTGTAATTGACACCAGTTCATCATATTGTTAACTTGTAAGTTCCATTTCACTGCACACGTTTCTGTTGGTCATAGTATATGGACAATATGTGAGAAGTAGGGACTGTTAGTGTTTGCATGTGTGTTAATAATTCAGCAAGGGACTGGATAACAGCATTGCTGGTTCTAAGGACAATTCCAAAAACTTTGTGAGGGCACAAGTGGTGGTTTATGGACTTGCTAAATTGTCCACAAGACTCTGCGATGGTGATTGTGCACCTGCATAGTTGCAACAGATGGCTGCTGGTCGTCTCTACAAGAACTACAGTGGGTCTGCACCTTTGATGACCCACCAATACCATTATTTCTACAAGGACTACATTGGGTCTGCGTCTTTGCTGACTCACCAGTACCATTATTTCTACAAGGACTGCAGTGGGTCTGCGCCTCTGGTGGCCCACCAATACCGTAATCTCTACCAGGACTACAGTGGGTCTCCTCTGTGATGACCTACTTACCATTACTCTTCAAAATTTCGACTGACTCTGCTGTGGGTTTGCTCTGTTGTGGACCAATACCT
The DNA here is from genome assembly GCF_021461395.2 of Schistocerca americana. Taxonomy (NCBI): domain Eukaryota; kingdom Metazoa; phylum Arthropoda; class Insecta; order Orthoptera; family Acrididae; genus Schistocerca; species Schistocerca americana. The sequence goes on from NC_060121.1 coordinate 497,905,332, forward strand.
GTCAGCATGTCAAGAGTCAGCACTGTCTTTCCGTTGGAAGGACAACACTACTTCTTCAAGACTGCATGGAAATACACTACTTTCGTTTGCATTTTCTTTTACTGCTCAGACTTTGAGAAAAACACTGCAATTTTACGGTGATGAACAATCTGGACTGTCTTTATGGGCTCTGAGAAAATTTTACCTTTTGACCAACATTGTATCAATAAGTGTGTGCATTTGATATCTTTGTTATTGTAATTATGAAAAATTTTATCAAATCATTATTGGCCACTGCCCAAAACAATTTGTAAAATTTTTTTCCAGTCTTACAAATTTCAAAACTCCGCCATCTCTCTCCCCACGTCCACCACTGCTGGCGGCTCACCTCCAACTGCGCTACGCTACACGATGTTAACAGCCAACTGCCCAATGCTACAATGGCGACTATTACAACAATGCCAACCAGCCACAGACTGCACACAGCACAGCCAGTGATTTTCATACAGAGGTGGCGTTACCAGTACAAAAACCTATCTATCTTGGCCACAATAATGCGTTCACTATGTTGTTTGTAGTAGCTTAACCGAACTCCTATAATAATAATTCATTATTAAACCTACTCCTGCATTACCCCTATTTGATTTTGTATTTATAACCCTGTATTCACCTGACCAAAAATTTTGTTCCTCCTGCCACTGAACTTCGCTAATTCGCACTATATCTAATTTTAGCCTATCCATTTCCCTTTTTAAATTTTCTAATCTACCTGCCCGATTAAGTGATCTGACATTCCACGCTCCGATCCGTAGAACGCCGGTTTTCTTTCTCCTTACAACGATGTCCTCTTGAGTAGTCCCCGCCCGGAGATCCGAATGGGGGACTATTTTACCTCCGGAATATTTTACCCAAGAGGACGCCATCATCATTTAACCATACAGTAGAGCTGCATGCCCTCGGGAAAAGTTACGGCTGTAGTTTCCCCTTGCTTTCAGCCGTTTGCAGTACCAGCACAGCAAGGCCGTTTTGGTTAATGATACAAGGCCAGATCAGTCAATCATCCACTCTGTTGCCCCTGCAACTACTGAAAAGGCTGCTGCCCCTCTTCAGGAACCACACGTTTGTCTGGCCTCTCAACAGATACCCCTCCGTTGTGGTTGCACCTATGGTACGGCTATCTGTGTCGCTGAGGCACGCAAGCTTCCCCACCAACGGCAAGGTCTATGGTTCATGGGGTGAGTAAAAAAGCTTAAGTGTTTTAATGATTTTACATATTATTATACTACAGCTACATGATGTTATTAAATTTCTGATGCAGTATTATCAAACAGGATGTCTCCTTCTCTACAGCATTTTTCCTACAATATTATTTTTATTCACAACTTTTTCACCGTACTTGCTGGATTTAAAAAGAGTTTAGAGGTTTTGACTCTTTTCAGTTACCATCTAAACTAAAAATTAATACATCAGAGTGGCGTAGCGCCCATCTTGGTAACTGGAAATCGTTGATTTCGAGTGAATCAGATGGACGCTAGATTTTTAACGTCTTACTTTCGTACCATATCTCTGATTGTGACTAATAGGGGTCGAAGTGGATAAACTGTTATTAAGCATATTCGATCAATGTAGTTGTGAAATGTGTTTTACAAAGTACATAGTGCGCACTAATTCGCCAATGCCACTTTCTCTGAACATTTTATTATTTATGTATTCCAAGATGTTTTATAAAAGAGAGACTTTCATTGTAGCCATGCACAGGCATGACGTCTCGGGAAGTACTTATCCAGCGTCCTCTCCCTCAACATCGAACATCACCATCATCATCCAATCAAATAATATTCACAGTCCCTCTTACAGCTTTCTTCTATTTTTGTCGGACATCTTACCCATTCATCTCTTTCGTTTGAGTACATAATTTTGAATTTGCTGTAACAGTCTGAAATGCTTCATCCTTCTCACTAGAAGAAGCCAATATTATATACAATTATGAAAGTAATTTGATATAGGGGCGTGTTATTATGCTCATTGGCAATGGTTTCATTGCGTTAATGGTCTATCAGAATGTCTGCTTCGTGTCGGCTATATTTCAGTTCCACACGTCCGTCGCTGTTTCACCTCGGCACGATCAGTCTCGAGTCTTGGTAACTAGCGCCTGTGAGAGATTGTCCTGCGGATGCTCTCACTCGTGTCTCCTTTAAGTGTGTTTCTAATCCAAGGAATATTTCTTATGTTCGTGCCATAGCCGTTCCTTCGCAATATTACAAACACTTATTTTACAAGTAACTAGTTGAGTACCTGGTATAGCCCAGGTACGTAATTCTACATCTACATCTACATCTACGTGATTGCTATTCACAATAAAGTGCCTGGCAGAGGGTTCAATGAATCACCTTCAAGCTGTCTCTCTACCGTTCCACTCTCGAACGGCACGCGGGAAAAACGAGCACTTAAATTTTTCTGTGTAAGCCCTGATTTCTCTAATTTATCGTGATGATCATTTCTCCCTATGTAGGTGGGTGCCAACAGAATGTTTTCGCAATGGGAGGAGGAAACTGGTGATTGAAATTTCATGAGAAGATCCCGACGCAGCCGAAAACGCCCTTGTTTTAATGATTGCCACTCCAGTTCACGTATCATGTCTGTGACACTAACTCCCCTATTTCACGATAACACAAAACGATCTGCCCTTCTTTGTACTTTTTCGATTTCAACGGTCAGTCCCACCTGATGCGGATCCCACACCGCACAGCAATACTCCAGAATAGAGCGGACAAGCATGGTGTAAGCAATCTCTCTAGTAGACCTGTTGCACTTTCTAAGTGTTCTGTCAATGAATCGCAGTCCTTGGTTTGCTCTACCCACAATATTATCTATGTGATCGTTCCAATTTAGGTTACTTGTAATTGTAATCCCTAAGTATTTAGCTGAATTTACAGACTTCAGATATGTGTGACTTATAGGGTAGCCGAAATTTAGCTGATTTCTTTCAGTACTCATGTGAATAACTTCACACTTTTCTTTATTCAGGGTCAATTGCCACTTTTCGCACCATACAGATATCTTATCTAAATCATTTTGCAAGTCGTTTTGATCATCTGATGACTTTACAAGACGGTAAATGACAGCATCATCTGCAAAAAATCTAAGACGGCTACGAACTGTGACCTTTCTGACAGGAAATCACGAATCCAGTCGTACAACTGAGGCGATACTCCGTAGGCACGCAGTTTGGCTAGATGACGCTTGTGAGGAACGGTGTCGAAAGCCTTCTGGAAATCTAAAAATATGGAATCAATCTGACATCCCCTGTCGATAGCACTTATTACTTCATGAGGATAAAGAGCTAGTTGTGTTTCACAAGAACGATATTTTCTGAAACTGTACGGACTATGTGTCAATAAATCGTTTTCTTCGAGGTACTTCATAATGTTCGAATACAGAATATATTCCAAAACCCTACTACAAATCGACGTTAGTGATATAGGCCTGTAATTCAGCGGATTAGTCCTACTTCCCTTTTTGGGTATTGGTGTGGAGACATTTTCCAGTCTTTAGGTAAGGATCTTTCTGTGAGCGAGTGGTTGTATATAACTGCTAAATGTGGAGCTATTTTATCAGCGTATTCTGAGAGGAACCTGACTGGTATACAATCTTGACCGGAAGCCTTCCCTAAATTAAGTGATTTCTTCACGGAATACATCTACATCTACATCTACATTTATACTCCGCAAGCCACCCAACGGTGTGTGGCGGAGGGCACTTTACGTGCCACTGTCATTACCTCCCTTTTCTGTTCCAGTCGCGTATGGTTCGCGGGAAGAACGACAGTCTGAAAGCCTCCGTGCGCGCTCGAATCTCTCTAATTTTACATTCGTGATCTCCTCGGGAGGAGTATAAGTAGGGGGAAGCAATATATTCGATACCTCATCCAGAAACGCACCCTCTCGAAGCCTGGCGTGCAAGCTACACCGCGATGCAGAGCGCCTCTCTAGCAGTCTGCCACTTGAGTTTGCTAAACATCTCCGTAACGCTATCACGCTTACCAAATAACCCTGTGACGAAACGTGCCGCTCTTCTTTGGATCTTCTCTATCTCCTCCGTCAACCCGATCTGGTACGGATCCCACACTGATGAGTAATACTCAAATATAGGTCGTACGAGTGTTTTGTAAGCCACCTCCTTTGTTGATGGACTACATTTTCTAAGGACTCTCCCAATGAATCTCAACCTGGTACCCGCCTTACCAACAATTAATTTTATATGATCATTCCACTTCAGATCGTTCCGCACGCATACTCCCAGGTATTTTACAGAAGTAACTGCTACCAGTGTTTGTTCCGCTATCATATAATCATACAATAAAGGATCCTTCTTTCTATGCATTTCACTACAGGATAAACTACTGCTAACAGTGACAAACACGCCACCACCGGTTGCGTGCAATCTATCCTTTCTAAATACCGTATATGCCTTTGTAAAAATTTCGGCAGAATTTATCTCTGGCTTCAGCCAGCTTTCTGTACCTATAACGATTTCAGCTTCGGTGCTTTCTATCAGCGCTTGAAGTTCCGGTACTTTACCAATGCAGCTTCGACAGTTTACAATTACAATACCGATTGCTGCTTGGCCCGCGCATGTCCTGACTTTGCCCCGCACCCTTTGAGGCTGCTGCCCTTTCTGTAGTTGCCCGAGGTCATCTAACCGAAAAAACCGGCCAGTCCACGCCACACAACCCCTGCTACTCGTGTAGCCGCTTGCTGCGTGTCGTGGACTCCTGACCTATCCAGCGGAACCCGAAACCCCACCACCCTATGGCGCAAGTCGAGGAATAATGTAGATATAGAGGTGAAAATTGACACATTTTCTTGAAATAACATATGGTTTTAATGAAACCTTAGAGAATTGCACAAAATGACTAAGATGACGCTTCGCATGATACAAAAGCAATAATTAGCATAACAATTGACTTTTGGTAAAATAGCGGTCTTTGTAACAAATGCTCAACAAGTCGACCGTCATTCGTCAATACCATCTGCAGTCAAGGGACAATGTTGCGAGGAACACTGCACAGCGCCTGACGGAGTGGCCGAGCGGTTCCAGGCGCTTCAGTCTGGAACCGCGCCACCGCTACGATCGCACGTTCGATCCTGCCTCGGGGATGGATGTGTGTGATGTCCTTAGGTTAGTTAGGTTTAAGTAGTTCTAAGTTGTAGGGGACTGATGACCTCAGATGTTAAGTCCCATAGTGCTCGGAGCCATTTGAACGTAAGGCCCTGATGAAGGCTAGCTGCAACGCTGGCCGAAACGTTGGCGCATTTTAAATTATGACGATGCGGTCTGATACCCTGAAGAATTTTATTGAAGAAGACAACGGCCGCGGAAGCCTACGCTTACATTTGAACACTGTACAGCATTTTCATAGGTACGGTGAGAAACTCCCCCCCTGAAGCTAACTTTTAGCGTCCTAACCACAGCCAACAATCACACTGATTGAGGTCTGGGGACCTGGGAGTTCAAACATGACGTACATGGCGACTGGGACGTGATGCTCAACAAACGAAGTCGCAAGAGGCCATTCACAATTGTAACATTATAGCATTAATTGCCATCTTGCATGAAAGTCGTAACTTCCAGAAAGTGTTTATCAGCCACGCTAGGGATGAAATGTATCCCTCTCCCAGTTCAGCTCACTTTATTCTCGATTCTCATGCGGGGTCACTCACGTATTGCTGTCCAGCGCCATCTCTTGGCCAATTTTTGCATCCGTTTCAGTTTCACGTGAGTCAACTTTTACCTCTCTACATACATTATTCCGTGAATTAGTGCATTTTCAAATGCTAACGGACTTCTAGGTCACTCTGTCGTTTTATTTAGACTTATGTATCATGAAATGGATCGATGCAGCGTATCTGCAAGCCGGGAATACGATAATCATCGTACGACGTTCACGATACCTGTTGGTCGGGCCGTTTATTCCGTGTCCTGCGTCGGGGATATGGTACGAGTCACAGAGGAAGAGCTATTGTGATAATGTCTAGGATGTTATGGGGATAAGAGAAAACTTGTTATACACACTCATTTGGAATCTGTTAATTAATGCAGCCTGTGTTTGGATGTAATGGTTATCAATATACTTGTGATTTACCAAATAATAAGTTTTGTTTCGCCTAATTAACGAAATGTAGGGCACAATATACAATATCAGAGGCATCGTATTTATTCTGAGAATCGAATATTAGTTGCTGCAGCACATAATTGAAATCGTTTCGATCACATGGCATTGGCGAGTGTGCTTAAACAGTAAGGCGAGCAAGGTAGAATAATAGGAAGTCTTAGTTCCCTATCAAACTTTACTTCACCACCCGATATCTGCAGCACACATCAGTGGGTGAAGTTTGAATTATACCGCGAGCTGGCCGGCCGGGGTGGCCGAGCGGTTCTAGGTGCTACAGTCTGGAACCGCGGGACCGTTACGGTCGCAGGTTCGAATCCTACCTCGGGCATGGGTGCGTGGGATGTCCTTAGGTTCGTTAGGTTTAATTAGTTCTAAGTTCTAGGGGACTGATGACCTTAGAAGTTAAGTCCCATAGTGCTCGAAGCCATTTGAGCCATACCGTGAGCTGAATGTTTTTCTGAGACGTTTCAACTAGAGGAACGATGATTTGAATGTTCTTATGCTGTACACTACTTTGTGTATATAGGTATTCAATCAGCCACTGCTTAAGTGAGAGTGGAGATCCAGTTCAAAGGAATAAACAGGTTGGCGGACGTGGCATTATCGTGTGCCCTGCAGCTGCATTCGATCCGGATCCACCAGACATCGGCCTCTCAGAAGCGAGCAGTTTGCCGGCAAGTGTTTAACAGCACTCCAGACGGTCTGCAGTTATTAATTTCTGTATCTGCCGTTAGCATCACCGAAGATTTTGCCGTAGTTAAAGAAAACTGTAAATATGCTGAACTACTAATCATAAGGCTGTGCGGGGCGAGGGGAGAAGACAGCCGTCTCGAGCAGCGGCAATAAACGTCCATCCCCTGGGGCGACAGAGCGGCACTTCCAGCGAGCCGGCGAAGACACGTGTGGCGAAAGCCGTTTCTAAAACCGACAGTCGGCCTCTTTGATGACGTCCCGTTAGTCATCGTGCTCCACTAACTCCTTACTTAGCGCTTAGTGGCCATTACGCTGCTCCAATTAGCGTTTCGCAACAAATCATTAGTGCGGTAATAGCGGAGGCATTGGTCACGCAGCGCGCTGCGCCGCGAGCGGCGGAATGTCGGCAGAGGTGCTCGCCGGCCCGTCCGTGCCCAATGCGGAAATTGTGGAGCGCGGGCCGGCGCCACGCCGCGGGCAAAGCGCGCGCCACCGCAGCTACCGGGACACGCGGCGCCGGGGCGGGCACTCCGGGCGACAACGCGATAAACACGCCGCCCCGGGCGGCCCAGCTGCTCTGACGTGCGGCCGCCGCTGACGTCAGAGCCGAAGCGCAGCCGAACAGGACCAGCTCACGAGGCACGCTTTTACCATTTCTGCCGTTTACCCTAGCAGTACCAACACATTTCCAGTTAAGTATACTACCAACAAGAGCGGGAGGGAGGGGGGGGAGGGGCGTGCTTTATTACGACAGTTCTGTAGTTATAGTGCAGTAAATGGTAGGATTACCGCTGTATTTGTAGCCTTGGTAGGGAAAGAAAGAAAATGAATGTATGAGAGGAACTGAGACCCAGCGCTGCAGATTGCTGGATGAAGGGGCCCAGCATCGATTTTCGGTCGGGTTGGAAATTTTATCCGCTGGAGAACTGGACGTTGTGTTGTTCCTACGTTTGCATCGCCGTAAAGGTCAAGAAAATCGTCTTCGGTAGGCTCTTGTATCGTTTTTTCATTACTGAGATGGCTGAATGAACACTACCCGAAAAAGAGGGAAGGAAAATACTGAGAGCTAACGACTTCACTCTGTTTTTTGTTTGGTTGTGGTTCAGTGTTAGTTCAAAAATGGCTCTGAGCACTATGGGACTTAGAATCCCTGGTCATCTTAGAACTACTTAACCCTAACTAACCTACGGACATCACACACGTCCATGCCCGAGAGGGGATTCGAACCTGCGACCGTAGCAGTCGCGCGGTTCCGGACTGAAGCGCCTAGAACCGCCCTGGTCACCGCGGCCGGCAGTGTTAGTTCACTGCGTAATTTATATCCTTGCAAAATATAAACTACATTTTGTTAGTGGTAAAGTTAGCTCCTTGCGTAACTTCTGCGCTTTTACGAAACCAAAACAATTACTTTCGATGCAAATACACTTTACATGAAAAATGGTCCAGAGAAGAAGTCATCCGTTGGATTTAGTGATTCCCAGAAAGAAATTTTGGAACTGAAAGTGCAAACGTTCAGTCGCACCCGTCGTTTTGTAACAAACGCCGGTTTTCGCCAACTGTTACAATTTTCTTTACAACTATTAATCTGCAAATGACAGAAATACTGTTGTAATGTTGTTCAGTATAACATCCACAGTCACCAATAGTATGCCGGCCTCGGTGTTCTAGCGGTTCTAGGCGCTCAGTCCGGAACCGCGCGACTGCTACGGTCGCAGGTTCGAATCCTGCCTCGGGCATGGATGTGTGTGATGTCCGTAGGTTAGTTAGGTTTAAGTAGTTCTAAGTTCTAGGGGACTGATGACCACGGATGTTAAGTCCCATAGTGCTCAGAGCCATTTGAACCATTTTTTGAACCAATAGTATCTCCACGTCTTCTCTAACTTTGATGTAAACAATAACGCTCACATGTAGTCTCCCACAATGCTACTGTTTCCCGCCTGGTGGCAGTGTTAGGATACCATGAAGTTTTGACGAGTGAAATACTCATCAACTTCTGGCGATACTCTGTTGGCTCGTTTTTTTTTTGTTTTTTTTTTCGCTAAACGGCAGTGCGGAACGACGTGAAAAGCCTCCGTGAAGACAAGGAACGTGGCGTCAACATGAGTGTCGTTGTTTACAGCGCTGTGCGCTGTGGATGACAAGGAGGAAAAGAGCAAGCTGAGTTTCGCAAAATAGCTGTTTACGGAATCCATGTGACTTTTATGGAGGAGGTTTTCGTTCTCCACAAGCTTCATAATATTGTTGGAAATTTGTGGTAATGTCTTATGGGACCAAACTGCTCAGGTGATTGGTCCGTAAGCCTACACAGTACTTAATCTAACTTAAACTAACTTACGCTATGGACAGCACACGCATCCATGTCCGAGGGAGGATCCGAATCTCTGACGGGGGAAGCCGTAAGGACCGTGAGAAGGCGCCTTAAACCACGCGGCTACCCTGCGCGGCGAATCTCATAATAGGTGAGCATAAAACGTGTTCCATAATTCTACAACAGATTGACGTCTACGATACAGGCTTAAAATTATGTACCCGTCGCCTACGACCCTTCAACGCTAGGTACCCTTCACTGTTCCAGCGACGTACGATAAACAGCTACTACTAGGGGAGAAAGTTGTTTCGCACAGTCTCTGTAGTATCTTACATGTGTCTCATCTGGTACAGATGTCTTTCCAGTTGCCTTTGCACTTGCTTTTATAATCCGCAATCACTCATCTCAGTATCTGCCATTCTGATGTTCGTACGATGATTGAAAAGTACCAAGTGGATCTCCCGCGAGCAAACAATTTCGGCCTTCTCTCCGTCATCTTCCGTTTCTGTCCCAGTATACTCCCTGAGGAACTAAATTGACATATTTGAACCGCTTACTGATTTAACAAGAGACCAAAATATCTTAGAGTTTTCAATCGTATCGTACGAAAAAAATTTACTTTCGAAGTTATTGAACGTTTCTCTCAATACGCTCCATGCACTTGTATTCGCTTCGTTGAGCTTTTGTTTGTCGGCTAGATATTGACTTCTCTGGAATATTTGGCGAAGATAGCCGGCCGGTGTGGCAGAGCTGTTCTAGGCGCTTCAAAATGGTTCAAATGGCTCTAAGCACTATGGGACTTAACATCTGTGGTCATCAGTCCCCTAGAACTTAGAACTACTTAAACCTAACTAACCTAAGGACATCACACACATCCATGTCCGAGGCAGGATTCGAACCTGCGACCGTAGCGGTCACGCGATTCCAGACTGAAGCGCCTAGATCCGCACGGCCACACCGGCCGGCTTAGGCGCTTTAGACTGGAAGCGCGCGGCCGCTACGTTCGCAGGTTCGAGTCCTGCTCAGAACATACTTGTCTAAGGCATACTGAACGATGCCGTTGATTTTTTTTTTTCATTTGTGCTCTACATCTTCGTCCTCAGCACTGAATATTTGATGCTGACTGCTCAGATATTCTTTTATTTGTGTTCTGTCACTTCTGCTAAGAAAAAAATATATTTTTACCTTTCATAATGTTCCTGTTAATACCCATAGACATCACTCATACCCTCCTCTAAGTTAAATAATTCAAAAAATTGAGGTCTGCTTGTGCTAGCAGTACTCTCACTATACGATTCAAGTAATTTTCCGACAAAACAGTCAGAATAACGTCACTCGATTCCCTGTTTCTGGCACCAGTTTTGATTTTCTCGCCTGTCAGCTTGTGCTGTGTATATTGTCTATTTCACCGCCGGAATACGGAATGAGGAAGTTTTTAAATTGATTGACAATATTGTTTCTGCGTTCATGGGAGTCTAAATAAGGCGTCTAATTGACCTCTAGATGGCCGGTGTCTGGCAAAACCAGTAATTTAATCTCGAAACTCTTGTGATTATTCCAGAGAATAATTTCAAAACATGTATTCATGGAATGTCCAGTACTTACGTCGTTCTTTCCGAAAACAGAGAGAGAGAGAAGAACTGGTCTTCCCCTAATCGTCCTAAATGTGTCGAGGCCTGAGCTTACAACGACAGCTTAAGGGCCTGTAACGGTAGGTGTTTTTCAACACCAAACGGAAAGAAAAAATTTTAGAAACGTGGCACGCAACAGCTCTTTACTATTAATGGGAACCAGAAACGGTCAGTCCAAATGACCGAATAGTATTCATGAGACTGACTTGCGGGAATATCAGAATGTCAAAAGAATTTCGTGGAGAGGTTGCTCGGAAAACAGAAAGTCTGCAGGTAGCCCTAGTCGGATGCTGAAGGCGACTCTTGAGTCCCCTGCGGTGGAGGTGATGTTTCAGTGTGCATTACGAAAGTTGGTGATCAGAGATCAACAATATTTGTTCTACTCGTGCAGAAAGTTTCAGAAGACTTCGAAGGTGTGATACCGTGTGCGGATATGGGAACCGGCTTACTTATTTGCCAATTTTCAGAGCGACTGGAGAAGTTAGATAGGCATATTGGTAATTGTCAGCAAGAAGGCTTTTAGCATGGGATGGAGTCGCAAACTAGCTGGAAGAGTCTGATTAGAACGAATGGGATTTCGTGAGATCTTACAGTAATATTAGAGCAATACGTTCAGTTTGTTATGAAAACGTGAAATGTAGTTTTATTGTATCCTTCTCTTTCTTTTGGGCGCGATGTAGTGACCATCTGCGGTGCTCATTTTTGAGTCCAGTGGACGGATTTGAGAGTCTCTCGAAAGTAGCATGACTGGTACACGGCACTTACACCGAGGAGCCAAAACATTACCGTCACTTAATTACCAGTGTGTCTTTCCACCTGTGGTGGAAGATATAGTGGCAGTTGTGAGTAGTGTGGATTCGACAAGTTCTCAGTAGGTATCCAGAGATTTTTGGCAACAAATGTCTACTCAAAGGTCACGCAATTTCCCTAACTTACGTGCCGGTAGTTTGTGGGCTTGCAGTTTGCACCGAGTAGTAACTTAGTTTGAACAGATTCAGACCCTGTGAAGTTAGTGGCAAGACACGAACGTGAGTTCTAGTCATGCTCCTCTTATAACTGTAGTAAGAATCTGGCTTTCTCATCCTGTTGGAAGACGCTGCCGAGCAAGACATTAAGCAAGACGTGACGAGCTGGTGCATAATATTGTTTACATTGCTTACAACTCTCAGGATCCCATAGATTACTACCACAGGTCCCATGGAAGTACCGGTGAATGGCCCCTTTTGCGTTATACTGCTCCCAACGGCCTGCATCCGTTGCGTGGTGCGTATTCTGAGCAGCCTCACGTGCGGGCACAATGAGTTGTAGGGTCCTGCAACGAACTTGTGACGTCACACTATTCGGCTTGTCCGTCACACTTCGCTCTCGGCTCTGTGCCGTGCCCAAGCAAAATCAATTTTTAATTGGAAATGTACCCTCTAAAGGTCTTTAGTTTTCGTGTGCTATCGAGAACTTGCATGCAGTCAGGAATTATTGCAAGCAGTCAAGAACGATTAAACTCGTCTGAAATAGCTCCTCGTTCTGCGCCGGAGACGGCTGCTGGCACTAGTAAGACCAGTAGTGTTACATGCTGTGATGTAGGCACCACGGCCTGTCTTTCTTGTGGGCCTCGCTCTCGTCCGGATGACGACGTATCCGAATACGACCATCAACCCGGCCTTACAAGAAACGTGATTCATGGAAACAAGCTAAATGTTTTCACTGATTCACAGTCCAGTCTCGATGATCCAGTGTCTACAGGTCTACAGTAATCGCAGTTGGGGATGTCGTTGTGTCAACCTAGGGTTCGACTGCTGCGGAGCCTCAAGTTCAACAATGTGCTATGAATTCACCAGCACTGTACTTGGTCGTCAAATCTGCCACAGATCACCAGCTGGCCTGCTTTACAAGGTGGGCACGTTCTGTGGGGAGGGGTGGACATCCAACACATTATAGCATACTCGTAGTTTCGCCATTCTTCAGCCACTATCTGTAGATGCTCCCGACAGCAGCAGACGAGCAGCCAACCAGTAGCACGTTTCCGAGGTCCTCACACTCAGGTGCCTGGCCATAACTACCTGCCGTCTGCCAAAGTCGCTGGCGTCAGTGGATTTCCCCGTCTGCAGCTTATATAATCTGTAGAATGATTCCTCGTTCGTCTCTACTCCGCTGACATGCTTTCCTCACCATATCACCAGTCTGCAACGTCTCCAGGCAGCGTGCAGTATCGCGATGGGTGCGGTCATAATTTTTTGGCTGATGATTGTACATCGGCATACATTGCAGTTTTTGGATTTGCAACCAGTTTCAAATAATATTACAACAAAGTTTGTAGTTGCCTTCGTTGGGTCCTAATGCTGAGTTTGTTGTTCGCAGTTTGGGTTCCAACCAAAATGTAAACAACTCGCACGCCACTCTGGTGAATGTATCCTATTCCCATTAAAAAATTAAGCAGTCAACAAAAATTTTCAAAAAAGCAACAAGGAGACTATGCAAAAACCTGAAGAAGTTGTAATGCGAGTGTGATAAACAATACCCTTCACTAAATATGTACTAGCTGGCATTTAACCATGATAAATTTATTTTTATTTCTGTAAATGATCACAAATTTTTTGTTCCTCAGAATATAGGTTCCGATCGTATTTGATAGTTCCTTCTCTGTTTATATAAAATATTTCATTGACTAGATTATCTTATTAGTTATGCTCTACTGTCCCATTCTTGGTACACAGTGGCGGGGAGGGGGTTGGGTGGGTGGGTGGGGTTACGAGAGCCCTCTGGCAAAGAGTTTCCTCGACTACTTCTCGTCCTTGCTGCATTCTGGCGGCTGCGCCAACATAGTTCACCGACAACTTACTTCAATCTTTTATTTAATCCATTTGGCTTCCTTCCCTAGTTATATTGAGAATCATATTATCTTTTAGCTTCGAAAGCTTGTTCATGTTTAAAATGTTATATTTTGTATCTAAAACCATCGCAAAAATATCCTAGTATTCAAATATTGTCACTTTATTTCTTAAGAATTTTAAAATTTAACTTTTTTCGTGTTTTAATTTGTTAAATTTTATCACTGTAATAACTTTATGTGCCCCTTATAGATTTTACCTATAGAATTTTTTTTTACTTTATTATATTTTGTAAAATTATAAAATTAACGAATATGAATAAGCTTGCAGTAGCGAAATCTAACATTCCTATGACACAAACATATTTTGTGGCTACTGTATCTCAGTTATTTTGAACAGTAGCGCTGTGAACTGGATGACTCAGCCGGCACCACGTCCTAGTTTGGACCGCATTCTAAATACGTGCGACGAAGCTAATCTGATTTTGAGTATATTTCTTGAAGATGTCGCTATGGTTACATTATACTAAGACATTTTGAAGAACAGGAATGCCTCGTCATATTTCAAGCGCACATTTCCACATCTGTGAAAATAATAGTTTTCAAAATGGCATATTATTTTTATTTTAAGATGTAAACTGTTCACTAGTTGTATATATTTTCGTAGTAGATAACTTCCTATTAGGATATTTCTTTGTAAAGGCTATTGTTTTTCAAAATTTTCCTTATTTACAATTTTTAAAAGTTTTAGCAGAGTATTTCCTTTGGTTTTGATTTTTTTAATGTTTTATTTTGTAAGGGCGGCGCTAAGACGACGTATAGCACGTACTGTTCACAGTTTACATGGAGCCCAAACTGCGAGCAACGACATTTGCACTCGACACTACGCGGGAACAGCTACAGAAGTTATCTAAATGTTGTGGAAGAAAAAAATGACAACCCCGATGCAAGTCCAAAAATTGGCAGCCCATGTAGAACGTGGTCAGCTGCTGCATTTATTCAGTTAACTTTTCTGCCTCTGTTCGAGCGCCTCGAATACCATTTATGTAAAGTGTACCACGTGACTGTAATTTTTGTACTGCGCATATTCGTATTTTAACAGACTGTATGGTACATTTATGAGGCGGAGATACATAAAAATCCCATCACTGTCATATCAGAAAGCCGATCATCATTATTCCAGCTCTGGTTCACTTCCCTTGACACGAAAGCTAGCACGTTGCACATTAAGTTACACGGAAGTGGTCTCTGTTGTCTTAAAATGAGTAAGAGTGTATAGCATGTATCTTTACATCAGTGGGCCTAAAAAAAGATCTCTACGTTTTGTTACTTCACGCAATTGTGACAAATTTAAGATTCGGTAACTGTACAATGAAACAATCTTTCAGAATGTAATGGGCAGCAAAATATATGAAGAAACTGACAATTATGTTCTGCCCTTTACGGAGATTCATCATCTCAAGTTTAACATTCTCCAGTCCTCCTGTTCCTCCGCCTACTTTTTGTGGTTACATTGATGCATACGATGCATTCCTCTCGATGTGTTCAATTAGCTGTTACCTCCCTGTTCCTCACTACACACACCTGCGGCTATTCCCCCCAAATGCGGACATTATTATCCAGTCTCTTTTCATCCGTTGTCCTAGGCCACTTCCTTCCATCCTCTTAACTGTTTGCCTGCCGCAGTGGTCGAGCGGTTCTAGGCGGTTCAGTCTTGAACTGCGCGACCGCTACGGTCGCAGGTTCGAATCCTGCCTCTGGCTTGGATGTGTGTGATGTCCTCAGGTTAGTTAGGTTTAAGTAGTTCTAAGTTATAGGGGACTGATGACCTCAGATGTTAAGTCCCATAGTGCTCAGAGCCATTTGAACCATTTTCTTAACTTTTTACAGTATTTGTTCTTCTCGTTCTATCTTTGGAATAAACGTCATTTCTAAATTTTGCTGTCCATTTCATACCTCCCATTCTGCTCCAGATATACATCTCAAACACCTCTAAGCATTCCTGCTTTCTGCTTCACGGTGTCCATGTTTCAGCGCCAAACAGACCAAAATTCCATATAAAACATTCACTAATCTTTCCCTTAACTGTTTATTTAACAGGTCACAGAGAATACTCCTTTCATAAATATTACTATTGCAAATTGTATCCTTGTTTTTATATTCAGATTAGATTTCATGTTACTGGTTACATCCTATGTATCTAAAGAGAGCAACATGTTGCAATACATTTTCCAGTAACTCATCGCAAATATTCACTGTTACGTTCCTTCAGTCACATGTAAAATTCATCCTACTAATCTCATCCACATTTACATTCACTCAGTATTCTGTACAGCTGGCGCTCAGTTCTTTTTAAAAGGGAGTTTATGTTTCTTTCCGTTTTTATTTAGCGTTACCATGTCACTAGCAAATTTTATACATTTGATTATTATTCCTCATATAATCATACCACACTTTCGTTGGAAGCAATTTTTAACTGAATCACCTAATCAGATATTAAACAGAGTAGGTGAAAGACAACACTCCCTAATCACTCTCCCAGTTTCTCTCACTTCATCTCCTACTCTTACTCTTTGTGTTACATATAAATTGCTTGTTTGTTTCATTTCTTTCGAGCACTTGAGATTTTGTTCAGAGCACCTAAAACGATATCCAAACCTTTTTTTTCAAATCAAAGAAAACTGAATTAATTTTGCTACTTTTCTCTTCGTATCTTTCCCTAATGATTTGTAAGAGTGCAACCACATCTCATATGCCTATGCTTCTTCTGAAGCCACACTTTTAATCAAATTCTCTCTCAGCTTTAAATTGTAATCGTCTGGTTTTTGTTTAAACAGAATTTTTACCAGATGAGATCTGGAGAATGAGGCCTTAGAAAATACGTGGCCACCCAGCGGCAATCCCATGCATCTTCCAATAGTCTTTATAAACGACACACACGCGATAAAAAAGTACATTAGTTTGTTTTTAAATTCATTTTATTCCATTCCCCCTACATGTTATTGTTGTTGTGGTCTTCAGTCCTGAGACTAGTTTGATGCAGCTCTCCATGCTACTCTATCCTGTGCAAGCTTCTTCATCTCCCAGTACCTACTGCAACCCACATCGTTCTGAATCTGTTTAGCGTATTCATCTCTTGGTCTCCCTCTACGATTTTTACCCCCCCCCACGCTGCCCTCCCATACTAAACTGGTGATCCCTTGATGCCTCAGAACATGTCCTACCAACCTATCCCTTCTTCTAGTTAAGTTGTGCCACAAACTTCTCTTCTCCCCAATCCTATTCAATACCTCCTCATTAGTTATATGATCTACCCATCTAATCTTCAGCATTCTTCTATAGCACCACATTTCGAAAGCTTCTGTTCTCTTCTTGTCCAAACTAGTTATCGTCCATGTTTCACTTCCATACATGGCTATGCTCCACACAAATACTTTCAGAAACGACTTACTGACACTTAAATCAATACTCGATGGTAACAAATTTCTCTTCTTCAGAAAGGCTTTCCCTGCCATTGCCAGTCTACATTTTATATCCTCTCTACTTCGACTATCATCAGTTATTTTGCTCCCCAAATAGAAAAAATGGTTTACTACTTTAAGTGTCTCATTTACTAATCTAATTCCCTCAGCATCACCCGACTTAATTCGACTACATTCCATTATCCTTGTTTTGCTTTTGTTGAAGTTCATCTTATATCCTCCTTTCATGACACTGTCCATTCCGTTCAACTGCTCTTCCAAGTTCTTTGCTGTCTCTGACAGAATTACTATGTCATCGGCGAACCTCAAAGTTTTTATTCCTTCTCCATGGATTTTAATAGCTACTCCGAATTTTTCTTTTGTTTCCTTCACTGCTTGCTCAATATACAGATTGAATAACATCGGGGAGAGGCTACAACCCTGTCTCACTCTCTTCGCAACAACTGCTTCCCTTTCGTGCCCCTCGACTCTTATAACTGCCATCTGGTTTCTGTGTATTCCACCTACAGTGTATTCTTAATTACCAGTCAGAACTCACGAACCGCGTGAGCAGCTTCAACGGTCTTCTCACGCGGGATGAAATACGCTTTCTGGGAACTGTACTCGCGTTCGACTCCATCGGCGACCGATGGCACTTGAGCGGTTACTTTCACCGTTTCGTTTTTACGCTGACGCCAGTAGTGTTGACACTGCCATCATTTGCGCTCACCTCAGATTAGTCGCCGTCTTCAGTCACGGCCGAGGCGCGCAGCCAAGGCCGCCCGCAGCGGTTCCAGCGTCCTATTGCGTAGGCGGGCTGCTGACGGCACGGCACGGCGTGTACTTCTCAAGCGGACGATTCTCGCTGAGGAAACAAACACAAAACATCGTTCCTGATGTGGTAGGAAGATATTCACAAAATGCTGGTTCTTCCAGGAAGGATAAACACATAAGAAACTTCCTTAATAGCAGATAACTCGACTAGAAAAAAGTAACGTTTTGTCGTACAGATAGAGATTTTTTCTTTTTATTTGTACACTTAATATTTTCTTTGACGTAATCTCGGAAAATGTTGTAATCGCCAGCTGGCATCGGCCGCCATTGGCTATCACCAAACTTAGAAAAGAGAACAGAAAGAATATCTGTATTAATGACAAAGCGTTACTTGGTGACCATCTGATGCTGTTTTTACAAATGGTATGAAAAGTGTTGGTCTTTTTACTTTCTTATGTTGTTCCACGTACGTAAAGTTGACAAAGTAAAATGGATATTCTTTTCTTTTTTATCTAGTTTAGACGTTGGCCAACGGTGCCTAACGCCGGTTAACGAGGTAAAATGTTTCCTACGACTGTGCCAAAGGAAATATCAAGTATACATTTTTGTTACGTTATCATGCATTAATCTGTTTAGGCTGTTATCACCCACACTTCTACAGGTGGAATTAGTTTCCCAAGTAAACGTCATAGCGATAATCAACTGTATGGCTACTAAAAATGTACATTTTTGTTGCGTACATGAAAGTGGTTAAGTCTATCACACTGTTTTATATTTTTCTGATGTGATTCCTGCATGCTTTCCTTTTTATAACTGGGTCTATATTTCGCCCCATTCCATTCTCGCATTTCCTACTCAGATTTTAGAGATTGCTTTTGTTATAGTACTCTTCACTCCTGGATCACGTTATCAGAACGTCTGATGGATCACATAATGGCTTGTTGAGTTGAAAGTATTTCGTATTCTGTCAGCGAAAAATTGATTAAATATTGTTGTAAACGCACCAGGAAATATTCCAACAGATCGTTATAAGAAATTCTGGTATGTGAACCCATACGTGAACAACAACCACACCGGCTAAACGAGAGTGTGTTGCTAAACATTGTTCTGATTTCGGCTGCTTTTTCGTCAAATTTTTACTTTTAGTTATTATTACTCAACCATATGAATTGTGAATACCTCACCTGTTATCAACATTCGTAAGAAAAGAATGTGTTCACGAAATCACATAACTTGTGTACTCTCGGTCAACTCTTTGTGACTAGTGAGATTATATTGCTGAACCTTTTTTTTTTTTTTTTTTTGGGTCATCAGTCTTCTGAGTGGTAACCTCTTCATCTCAGAGAAGCACTTGCAACCTACGCCCTCAATTATTTGCTGGATCTATTCCAATCTCTGTCTTCCTCTACAGTTTTTGCTCTCTATTTGTACATGGAAGCCATTCCCTCATTTCTTAACAGGTGTCCTATCATCCTGTCCATTCTCCTTATCAGTGTTTTCCACATGTTCCTTTCCTCTCCGATTCTGCGCAGAACCTCCTCATTGCTTACTTATCATTCCACCTAATTTTCAACATTCGTCTTTAGCACCACATCTCAAATGCTTCGATTCTCTTTTGTTCCGATTTTCCCACAGTCCATGTTCCACTACCATACAATGCTGTACTCCAGACGTACGTTCTCAGAAGCTTCTTCCTCAAATTGAGGTCAGTATTTGATACTAGTAGACTTCTCTTGTCCAGGAATGCCCTTTTTTTGCCATTTATAGTCTGCTTTTAATGTCCTCATTGCTCTGTCCGTCGTTGGTTATTTTACTGCCTAAGTAGCAAAATTCCTTAACTATATGTACTTCGTGACCATCAATCCTAATATCATGTTTGTCGCTGTTCTCATTACTACTATTTTTCATTACCTTCGTCTTTCTTCGATTTACTCTTAATCCATACTCTGTACTCATTAGACCCCTCATTCCGTTCAGCAGATCATGTAATTCTTCTTAACTTTCACTCAAGATAACAATGTCATCAGCGAACCGGATCATTGATATCCTTTCACCTTGAATTTTAATTCCACTCCTGGACCTTTCTTTTATTTCCATCATTGCTTCCTCTAAATACAGATTGAACAGTAGTATCCTTGTCTTAAACCATTTTTAATACGAGCACTTCGTTCTTTGTCGCCCACTTTTATTATTCCCTCTCGGCTGTTGTACATATTATATATGACCCTTTCTCCCTATAGCTTACTACTACTTCTTTCAGAATCTCGAACATCTTGCACCATTTTACATTTTGGGACGCTTTTTCCAGGTCGACAAATCCTATGAACGTGTCTTGATTTTTCTTTAGTCTTGCTTCCATTATTAACCGCGACGTCGGAATTGCCTCTCTCGTGCCTTTACCTTTCCTAAAGCCAAACTGATCGTCATCTAGCTCATCCTCAATTTTCTTTTCCATTCTTCTGTATATTATTCTTGTACGCAACTTGGATGAGCTGTTAGGGCTGATTGTGCGATAATTCTTGCACTTATCAGGTCTTGCTGACTTATAGGCCCCGAATGTGACCATCCATGTAGTGCTGAGCGCACCAAAATACATATTGTGAGCTGGTGCAAGTTGGACAGTTGTGGAAATTAGTCTGAAGATCAGCATCTGTTGAGTGTAAGTGACTAGGCAGACAAACGTAGAGTGTCTACACGGGTCTCTTCAGGGATGTGTGAATTCCTCAGCATCCGTAACTGGAAGCTCATTGTTGTTTGTTGTGTAGATAAATCTCTAGTGATTTAAGACATTAGTTTATACACTTCATAAACATACCTGGTGAAGCAGAACTCCACCCAGAAATTTTTGGAGTTTGTTCAGTGGTTTTTTCCTGGCGGCTTGTTACGTACTGCTTACATTTGGTCTGATTTCTTTCCTCGCTTTATGCTGGTATGCGTATTACGCTGGAAATATTGCACAACAGCGTAGATGTTGACGCAAGCGCTGTGCGTCCTGTTTGGAAACAAACATGTAGCATTCACTCGCGGTATTTGCTGTTGACACCATTAATGCCCTCAAGGTTGCATCTAGTACAGCAAGGTTCTATCTGGGTTTTGTTTTTCCAGCAGTGTAAGCTGTGCTTTGACAACGATGTACAACACTATGTATTGGTTTACTAATAACGAATTGTTCAGTATGAGATTCGTGTATTGGTTTACTAAAAACAATCGACTCAGTAACGTTGCGTTGAATGTTTCCTGATGCGACGGGGATAATATCGTAGTTGGGTTCTGAGCACTATGGGACTTAACATCAGAGGTCATCAGTCCCCGAGAACTTAGAACTACTTAAACCTAACTAACCTAAGGACACCACACACATTCATCCCCGAGGCAGGATTCGAACCTGCGACCGTAGCGGTCGCTCTGTTCCAGACTAAAGCGCCTAGAACCGCTTGGCCACAACGGCCGGCAATATCATAGTACTTTTGGGTCTGTTCATAGTAATTTACGACAAACAGAACTCTTCTTTTTTATAGTGATATTATAGGTTTTCCCACTACTGTGAAGGTATTATCACAGGAACAAATGTAACTGCGATAACCCAGTAAGCCATAATCATCTAATTACCCTGTTTCGAAGCACAAGAGACCACTACTCCATTACATCAAAATACTCAGAAAAAGTCCATCAACGTTCGAAATTTTGTCGGTGCTTTGGTTATACCCGACTACTTGCAGCTCTTACCTATGTGAATACGTTGTGTAGAATGCTTTCAAGTGATACAGAGTGAACAACGGGCTGACCAAAATATATCTCCGTAACGTAGTATCCCCCAAGGGCCTCGTTAACTTGAGGTACTGCAGGCACATACAAACGGGCATCAGTGCCAACTGGCTCTCTTAGCTCACGTGAATCGGATACGGATATGAAACTAAATTTGAAACGGTCGGCAGTGGAGGAAAAACAATATTTATCTTATAAAATGTTCCTCATGGAATAAGATTTAGTTCTAACTTGGTAGTTATGTTTAAAGCATCTCCACATGTATACCCTCTGGTAAATTCAACGTTAGATCTGTTGCAAAACCAGTTTGAAGGTTCAACTAGTCTGCAAAAATGTTGCAATTTTGGAGTGCGATCTATTGGCAACTGGCAGATTCCTAGACACAGTGACATACAGTTACGACCCATGCTGAGCGTGACTCGAACAAGTTAAGGAGCTGAGTGACAACGTGGGGGAAGTCTTTCGGGGATAGAAATCTTACTCACAGAAGAATTTAAATGAAGAGTTCATCGTCTCTACGAGATCATGAAGGATCGCAACAGTAGCCCACATGTGCCAGGAGATGAGCAATGTGCGAAAGTCTCGATCCTACGTAATTACATAGAGAACGGAAAAGAACTTAATCATTACTCGTATCCGAAACCATCTCATAGAATGTTACATTAATCATACTACCACAATATGGGTTTATCTTGTGAGACATATTTAAATCATCTGCGTAGCTATTTTGAGTCCTTTTGCTGTTCGCCTATACCCACAAAACCCCAGATCTGACCATTCGAACAAAGAAGAACGTATTTTGTCATCTCCCACCAGCCGAATATTAGTGTCAATCTAAAATTCACATAATAATTGCATTGCACTGCATTACATCACATTACGGCTATGGCACAATATTAACAACTTATTACATCTTCAAAAACTGGATGCAAAAACTAAAGTTTGGAAGTTCTGTTCCCAAGTCAGATGAATTTTATGGTTCAATACTCTGTTCCACTATGGTCTAGTGGTAGCGTCTTTATCTGTTTATCAAAACATTCTGGGTCAGAAACGAGTGGAGATCTAGTATTACAATTCTCAAGTAAGGAAGGAGATAAGAAAAATCCGTCCAGTTGCAAAGGGACAAATCTTCTGAATTCATAACAAAAATAATAGGAAAGAAAATGAAAAAGCATTACAACACTTGCAGAGCAGCAGTGTGGTTTTGGATGCGGTAGATCATGCACATATGTGGTATTCGTTCATTCGAATGTGTGTGCAGTCTTATGGGACTTAACTGCTAAGGTCATCAGTCCCTAAGCTTACACACTACTTAACCTAAATTATCCTAAGCACAAACACACACAACCATGCCCAAGGGAGGATTCGAACCTCCGCCAGGATTATTCGTTCGTAGACAAGTTATAGAGAAGTCCACTGAATACAACAGACCAGTTTATCTGTGTTTTATTGATTTACGGAAGACTTTCGATACGATTCAGTTAACAAATGTTTTAAATCGTCTCTACAATCGAAGGATTCTTTCCAAATTAATAAAAACAGTTGAATACATTTGCTCCAACAACTACATCCGGGCGAAAACTGGTTCCAGATTAACTAGCGGCAGCAGTTAATAGCGCTACTAGACAAAGTGACTCTTTGAGCCCTGTAATTTTTAATGTGGTACTGAACGACGTGATAAATGGAGTATTGGCAGGTAGTGGTTGTAGAATGGGTGACTAAGAAATGAATATCACTTGTTATAATGACGACGCAGTTGTGTAGTTCCGGTGGGAAACAGTGGAAATAACGTGGAGAAACTCTTACGACCATTTAACGTGGCAGCTACAATCCTAAATATGGTTATACCCACTATAAAAACCAA
This sequence comes from Schistocerca americana, assembly GCF_021461395.2. NCBI lineage: Eukaryota > Metazoa > Arthropoda > Insecta > Orthoptera > Acrididae > Schistocerca > Schistocerca americana. Next base: position 497,928,806 of record NC_060121.1, read on the forward strand.
ATGTATAACCAAATCTGTGGAACCAATTAGAAGAAAATTGGAAGTGCCTAGAAAAATTATTCTACAGGTAATGAAATTTAAATGTCTTGGTACTGAACTGTTCAGTAGGGGAAATTTCGAAAAGGAAGTTAGAGAACGAGTAACGAAAGCAAAGAAAGTGTCGGGGTGTGTAAATGTTACTGTTTGGAAAAACAGCACGTACGGAAAGATGCAAAGGAAAGAATACACAAAACAGCAGTGAGACCAATTATGGCATACACAGTTGAGACAAGACATGAAACAACAAAAACTAGGCTACTTTTGGAATCCACGGAAATGAAAACTTTGCCAAGAATTACAGGGGAGACACTGACAAGAGCAACTCCCTTAGATTTAGTGGTAAGATGGTACAGTGGATAGCTCGTGAAAAACTGAACACAGATCAAGCGTGATAACAGAAAGAAGGTGAACTGAACTGCGAGGAAAAAGCAATATAGAAACAGTGAACGGCCCAAGAACGACAAATGCAATAAAGAGCAGGATGAGCCACTAACGCCGTTGTGGGTAAATGGCCATGACGTTGGACTGCCAAGCGGGACTATTCAGTCCGACTTTTGCATCCGTAGAGTGCAGACGTGCTGTTGTTCCCACCTGCGTAGCGCACGCTCCTGCTGTTTACTTTCAGCGGCCGTCACATTAAAGCGTCGCTTGCTCGTATCAAAGTCATGACCAACTGTTTTCGGGAATCAACATCATGATTCAGCTTCAGCAATGACTACACACGACCAAAATTCTTGGAAGTGGAACGCTTCCTACGCGACGTAGCTAAAATCCCGGCTTCCGACATTTTGCGCGTCCATTTGTCCATCTTAAGCAGTACGGTGCTGGTTAGAGTCGTCAATGACGCGATGTGCGAAAGAATAGTTCATGATACCAAGCACGGACTACGAGTTTGGTAGGCCGACGGGAATGTCGGTGCGGTCACTGTCGACTACGCAGGCTTGGGCATGGGCACCCTATGAGTTTTCGAACTACCATTCCAGCTCACGACTGAAGCCATTATCGTAGCTTTCCGTCCCTATGGCACTGAACATGGCCACACCACCGCACGCTGGGCGCAATTCCAAACGTACCCTGTTGTTTACGGTGTACGACAGATCTTGATTGCCACGTGTCATCTTACCTGCAAATCAGCGAGTGCCGCGCGGTCGTCAAATACGACGGCCAACCCAAGATTTATTTATTTATTTACAAGTCAAGTTACGTAGGACCAAACTGAGAAGCAAAAGATCCAAGGTCATGGAACGTGTCAGTACATGAAATTACAACATACGAGTAATAACAGATAAAAATTAAACGTTTATGAACCCGAAAAAACTCAAGCCATTTGTTTAAGTAAACGCAATCAACAATTCAACAAGAATCACCGTAATTTTTCAAGGAACTCCTCGAAAGAATAGAAGGAGTGACACATGAACAACCTCTTCAGTTTCGATTTGAAAGTGCGTGGATTACTGCTAAGAATTTTGAATTCGAGTGGTAGCTTATTGAAAATGGATGCAGCAGTATACTGCACCTGTCTGCACAAGATTTAAGGAAGTCCAATCGAAATGCAGGTTTGATTTCTACCGAGTATTAACTGAGTGAAAGTTGCTTATTCTTGGGAATAAGATAATATTTTAACAAGAAATGACAATAAGGAATATATGTATTGAAAGACCAATGTCAAAATATCCACACTCCTGAACAGCGGCCTACAAAAGGTTCGTGAACTTAACACCACTTATTGCCCGAATCACCCGTTTCTGAGCCAAAAATATCCTTCTACAATGGGAAGAGTTACCTCAAAACATAATACCATATGACGTAAGACAATGAAAATAGGCAAAGTAGACTGATTTTCGTATCGAACGATCACTCACTTCAGATAACGTTCGAGTAGTAAGAGTGGCAGCATTAAGCCTTTGAACAGGATCCTGAACATGGGCTTTCAATGACAGTTTACTACCTATTCGAACACATAGACATCTGAACTGTTCAGTTTCACTAATCATATACCCATTCTGTGAAATTAAAACGTAAGATTTTGATGAATTGTGTTTTAGAAACTGTAAAAACTGAGTCTTAATGTGATTTAGCGTTAGTTTATTTTCTACAAGCCATGAACTTAGATCATGAATTGAACAGAGCCAATTTTGCACACAACATCTTTTATTACCAAGGTCGTGTCATCAGCAAACAGAAATGTTTTAGAGTTACCCGTAATACTAGAGAGCATATCATTTATGTAGATAAGGAACAGAAGTGGCCCCAACACTGATCCCTGGGGCACCCCTCACTTGACTGTAGCGCACTCAGACCCCACAACACAGCCAGTCTCAACATTGTGAATAATGACCTTCTTTTGCTGTCTGTTGCTGAAGTAAGAGGTGAACCAATTGTGAGCTACTCCCCGTATTCTGTAATGGTCCAACTTCTGGAGCAATATATTGTGCTCAACACAATCAAACGCCTTAGTTAAGTCAAAAAATAAGCCTAGCGTTCGAAACTTTTTGTTCAACACCTCCAGTACCTCACAGAGAAAAGAGAATATAGCACTTTCAGTTGTTAAACTACGTTTAAAGCCGAACTGTACATTTGATAGCAAATCATGCGATATAAAATGAGCAATTATCATTACACACACAGCCTTTTCAATAACTTTACCAACTTTTATAAAGCGGATTTACTATTGAGTGCTTTAATCGTTGTGGAAATTAACCATTACTTAAGGAAAAATTAAAATATGGCTAAATACAGGGCTAACATGTGCAGCACAGTAATATTCTGCGAGGCACTCCATCATATTCTTGCGAGTCCTTAGTGATTTAATTATTGACTCAATCTCCCTCTTGTCTGTATCACAGAGAAATATTTCAGACATCAGTCTCGGAAAGACGTTTTCCAAGGAAGTTATATGATTCCATGTACAAAATAAACTTTTATTTAATTCACCAGCAATGCTCAGAAAATGATTGTTTAATACTGTACATATATCTGATTCATCAGCAACGGAAATATTTTTACTACGAACTGACTTTATATCGTCGACCTTGTGCTGCTGACCAGATACTTCCTTCACAACTGACCATATGGTTTTAATTTTATCCTATGAATTAGCTATTACATTTTCATAGCACATACTCATTGCCTTCCTAATAATATTTTTAAGCACCTTACAATACTGTTCGTAATGGGCAATTGTAGCTTGATTGTGACTACTTCTAACATGTTGACACAATTCCCGCTTTATTCTACTTATATCCTTATCCCACTAGTCAGCCACCCGGGCTGCCTGTTATTGCTAGTACCCCGTTTAGAACGTTCTAATGGGAAGCAGCTCTCAAAGAGCACGAGAAATATGTTAAGGAAAGCATTATATTTATCATTTATGTTATCGGCACTCTAAACATCCTGCCACTCTTGTTCCCTGACAAGATTTAAAAAACTCTTTATGGCTGTTGGATGAACTTTCCTATATAGTTTGTAATTATATGCGACATTTGTTTGCCTACAAAAGCCTTTCAGTGTTAAAATTTGTGTTTCATGGTCTGAAAGGCCATTCATCCTTTTACTAACATAACGCCCGTCTAGTAATGAAGAATGAATAAAAGTATTGTCTATGACTGTGCTACTGTTCCCCTGCACCCTAATTGAAAACAACACCGTCTGCATCAGATCATATGGATTTAGGAGATCTACCAACATCCTTTTCCTTGCACCATCATATACAAAATTCGTATTTAAGTCACCACAAAAAACTAATTTCTGGTTCTGTCCTGGGTGCGGCAAAGAAGGCCACCTCAGGTCTGAGTGTCTTCAGCGACGAATCACCCAATTGCCAGCCGCTACCGTGGCACCTCCGACGGTTTTACCGATCACCTACGCATCGGCACTCTCTTCTCCTCCCGCCTGCCGCCGTCCGTCGGACCACGTACCGGTGACCCTTCGAGCTGCAACGGATACCGCCGGGGTCGACGCGTCACGCTCACAACCTAACGTTACTCCGGCGCCACTGCCAACAGTGACGACTTCTGATCCCCTCTCGGCCGATGATGTGGACGTCCCTTCACTTACTGTACCCTCGACGGCCTCCCTTCCAGACTCCCTCCCGTCTTCCGACATAGAGGGACGAACACGCAAACAACGTTCACCTAAAAGGCGCAAGAGGAGAAACCGTACGATCTCTGGACGAGGTAGCTCACCTCCCCCTCAGGCTCTAGAGACCGTCCGTACCGACTAGGCCTCGGAGAACCTGCACCACGGCAAGAATGAGGACAAAGTGACGCCGGCTCTGGCTGCGCCTGTGCCTACTCTACCAACTCACCCAGGTGCATCTGAACCAATGGACTCCATCGTTGCGGCTGCCACCGAGACGTTCGTTGCGACTGCCACCGAGACGTCCTCCGCTCGTACGGACGAGGTGGAGCATAAGAACGCCACAACGACAGCACCCTATGTAACATGGAGCGACGATGACCCGAACCACACGTTGGGGATGGAGTTACCCCAGATGGGGACGTAGTTACGCCGTCAGGTGGCGTACGGTACGGCTCGACGCTGCCTCGCCCTTTTTTACCCTGCGCTGATAGAGTTCCCCTCCATAGAGGGGCACGACTTGAAGCGTACCGAATAGCAACGATAAACGCTAACAACGTTAGCTCCGACGTGAAAATTCAACTGCTGCGAGAGATGACATGAGCATTGGACGTCGACATCGCACTGCTACGGGAAGTACACTTGCTCACAATTCCGGACGTCGCGGGATACAACACTTCTCCTTCTCCTGGTGACCACCTTGGACGTGGCGTAGACATTTACGCCCGAGAAGGCATTCCGGTGGCTGATTTCGCATACCTTCCGTCCGCCAGAGGCATGGCAGTCACCATCATGGGGCTCTTGTCAACATTTACGCTCCGTCAGTCTCCTCCCACGGACGCGACAGAGCACACTTCCATTCAGAAGAAATTGCTCCTTTGTTTCTTGGGTGCTGTGACCAATACTTGCTTGGCGATGATTTTAATTGTGTCCTGCACCCTATGGATCAAGTACCCCACTACAATACCGGTCAAGAACTGCATCTTGCTCGTGGTCGTGCGGTAGCATTCTCGCTTCCAGCGGATTCCCGGCGGGGTCAGGGATTTTCTCTGCCTCGTGATGACTGGGTGTTGTGTGATGTCCTTGGGTTAGTTAGGTTTAAGTATTTCTGAGTTCTAGGGGACTGATGACCATAGATGTTAAGTCCCATAGTGCTCAGAGCCAACTGCACCTTGTCGTCCGTGTTGTTGCTTCGCGACACTTGGGAAGTCCAGCACGGCGACGCACCTACACCTACTTACCAGACTCCATAAGGCAGGGTCGCCTATTTTCGACACTAACCTATGCCATAATCCTGGAGCCACTCTTGCGGAGTCATACGACCGACCTTCTCACATTTCTAGTCTCACTTTGCGACAGTACACTTTTCGGTGCCGTTCGTATGCGGACGACCTCCTCCTACCGGAAAGAAACACAAATGGTTTTTGATTTGATATCAACGTACGGAACTACAGCGGACAGTAACATGAATGTGGCTAAATCCTCGGTGATGCCCACTGGACGCGGCCTCTCACACAACTACTTATCACCTCTCCAGTGCATACAGAAACTACGATACATTGCTATCATTTTCCCCTTAACCCTGCGCCGCTCCGCTGTCATCGATTTTCGGCGTACTCTCCAAATTATCAGCTCGGCTGTGCGACAAAATCTTCTCCACCGACTCGATTCTTAACAACGTGTCGAATACTTCAACCTACATGTGGCGTCCAGAATGGTCCACATCGCACAGGTACTCCCGCTGCCATCAACTATTGGACGCAGCCTCCGGACCACGTTCGGATACTTTCTTACGGCCGGTACCCCGGCTCTGCCTTGTCAACGTGCGACTCCGAGCGGCGTCTTTGTACATTTGTACATGTCCATGTCCACCACCCACAAGCACGGTGGAGCCTTCCTTACTCGCAGGTTGCTGGGAATTCTTATGTCCGCTACCATATCGCCGCCAGTGCCAGGCGGCCACATCACGCACGCACCATGTGACGCACATTTTTGATTACATTGTCGACTTTAGTTGTGCTCACGCTCACGTACCGAGCATGCTCCTTCCTCGAACCAAAGATTTCTACATACCACAGCTTCGTTAGATATCCAGCAACAACGTCGAACTCAGACATCCATCGACACGGTGCCCCACGTTTTAGTGTCATATCCATCAGTGCTTCCTTCTCTCCAGCGTCCTGTCAATGCGGTACCACATCGCATGTGAAAAATTCATCGCAAATCAACGTCGTCTTCACACTATCGGACTAGCGGACACTCGTGGATGACGACTCCCACCACCTGACTTCTCGAAACTGGATCGACAGTTCGTTGCCTGCTATCTCCGCATTCCGCCGGATCAGATGGACCCATAGACTTTTATCCATCCTCAGGATACATATTTTCCCGCCACCAAAAATATTGCGATTGTATGGGTCAAGGGGTGGACGATCACTTACCTGTATAATGAAGGCGATAAATCACTCCTTGACTTGTGGCAATACTTACAAACAACCCACAGTGAAGTCGAGCACCGACCGCGCTACCGCGCCTTCGTCGCCAGTTACCTTCACGCCGTCTTTAGGGTCACCCCCGTTCAGCTGGATGGTGCCACAAGCGGACGACACTCTATCCCCCCCCCCCCCCCCCCCTGCTCCGCACTACATTTCTATATCGGACCCATAGCGGAGTAGGCGCATGTACACACACCCTTTCCTTTTATGCACTGAACCAGAGCAAGGTGGTCATTCCCCCAACTCTACTGTCCCCTCCTCCTTGTCTTCTACCCTCCTTTCGGGAGCTTCTTCTCGGTAGTGCTGCAGGGGACACCGTGGCCAGGCCTCGCATGTTGACCCCTGCCCACTCTGTTAATAAAGACTTTCACTCGCATTGTTCGAGTGTTATGTCTCATGTTGTTTCCAACGGAAGGATGTCCTTTCTGTTGTATTTAAGCTTGTACAAATAAAGATACTTTGTTTACATAACCCGTTTTCAGTTAAAAAAAAAAAAAGAAACGTGATGGGGAACGGTTCAGAGATGGGAAGGGGGGAGCCATCATAGTCAGGCATCGGGTTTTGACCCCTGCCCACCCTTTCTCCACCAGTTCAAAACTGACCATTCTACTTTTCACCTTGAAAAAACAATAACAGATAAAAAATAAAAATGGAAAGGGGTAGCAATATATGAAAAAATGGTTAGTGTTTTAAGGAAAAAAACAAGCACATAGTAAGCGAGAAATTTGCGACATTATTTTCCAATTTTTTTGTGTGACTCTTCTTAAAAAAGAGAAGTGGTTTGCATTGGCGCTTCGTCAGATGAACGTGTATGAGGCGACGGTTCGATTCCCACTCAAATCCGTCATTTTTGTCGTACAAATGTAAATTCAGTGATATTCAAAAAAATTGGGTCTACACTATTCGTTCTTGATACATTAGCAACGTGTCACTGCTATGCCGGTTAACTGGCAAAAGGGGCCTGCCTCTGTGTCTGCAGCTCGAAGCGTCTAAGTGCAACGTAGTTCCAGGTACCAAACCAAATTTCAAGTGTAAGGGATTTCGCAAATCACGACAGGCATACGTTTTCAGCAAAATTCTGTGTTTCTTCATTTACTTGTCAGTAGTCTTAAATATCTTTATTCTAATAATTGAATTTGATTTAAAATAATAAATAGTCAAACAACATGAAACACACTAAAACTTCATGCAAATACACGTGCTTTTTTAAAATATATTACCACTCAAATGTCATATAAATTAGGTAATATTACTAGTAATGAAAAAAATATAGATTAAAAATTAAGTCTGAACGGAGTCGAACCGTCGCTTCATATCCAATCAGCCTTGAGCAACGCGAAAGGTAACCACTTGACCACCATGAGCAGCACCATTCGCTCTCAGAGCACAGATATATTAGTTACGTAATAGACTCTTGAAACTTCTCTTACGATTTTCTCGGAGTTTACAGAGTAGTGCACCTTACTACTAGCACATTATGTTGTTTTAATGGCCTACTAAAGGTGTACAAAGTTTGAAGTGAATCCGTGATCCCAACGTCGTGGCCTCCCCTTGTGAAACGACGAGGTTGGTACGGGGGTAATTTATGACGGTTCGCATCCAACCATTCGGAAGAAAGATTACATAAAGCAATGGCAGTAGAATAATCTGTAAATGGTTTCTGTCAGATGTTTGATAGCTTGAATGAATGTTTAGGAATTAAAAAAAAACTATTTCTTAATGGTGACACGCTACATGTTCTTAGAAACTCTAGCAACACCTATTTCTTTGATCAGTCTTCTCCAGCTTGCTACGAGCATTATCATCAGAATCAGTACACGTCTTACGGCTGCCCGTCGATCTTCGCTCACCTGTCCGTTACGAGATGCTACTGCAGCAGTGCTTAATTCATACCACAGGCACACACCACTACGTATCAAATAGGTAATAGGTCCTACCTTGAAGGCTGATGGTCGGGGCTTAAGCTTTTTATCAATAATATTGTCAATATCAACTGTAATGTTCGATTTCTGAAATCGTCTTTTTTTATTTCGTTTACATGGTAAATCATAGATATTTCTTACGTACTGTTATTATCTTCGGTCCGTTAATATCAATAAGCTGGGTATAATATTTAGTTTTGAAGTAGCTGTGGCCGAGCGGTTCTAGGCGCTTCAGTCCGGAACCGCGCCCCTGCTATCGTCGCAGGTTCGAATCCTGTCTAGGGCTTGGATGAGTGTGATGTCCTTAGGTTAGTTAGGTTTAAGTAGTTTTAAATCTAGGGGACTGATGACCTCATATGTTAAGTCCCATAGTGCTTACAACCATTTGAACCATTTGAAATAGTCTGTAATTAATTCACAAAGTATAAATTCAGTTAATCTGTATCACTAATTTTAAGGAGTGCTTTGGCTTTACATTATTTATCATTGTTCTTCCATGAATGAGATGATATTCCATATAAATATTGCAAGTGTCCTAATTTATAACGCCCAGAGATTTTAGTATTGAAAGTGTTTAAGCTCCACTTCAGCTTCAAAGATGACCTCTATCTCGTTATTTACGAACTGTTACTAGAAAACTTATTCGCCGTTATTTTCATATTTCTTCTTTCCAGAAGGGATAAAAAGTCCATTTGCCCTTGAAAAAATCTCCGAAAAAAATTTTTCACCTAACTATTGTGAAATAGTCAACTGTTGTCAAATAAAGTCAACTCGATACTAATAGCGTAATCTCAATAACACAGAGATCTTACTACCTCGTATCAGTCCTAGCGGCACGTTTATTAAAAGACACTTCAGTTTCGAAAGAACTTCTCTTAATTTAAATAACTTTTTTCCCACATTAAAACTTTACATAAATGGTTCTTCCAGTAGAATTCCAAAATATTCAAAACAATTACATTGTCTTTTTAAAACTTTATGACATAATTATTACAAATATTGATAATAATGTCGCTTTTTAAACATTAACAACGTATATTAACAGATCACAACTTATCACGCCAAAATCTGAACAAAAGTTCAAAGCATATATCAGTCTATTAAAATTCAAAATTTCAAAATCCGTTTGTAAGGTGGGGCAAACCGCTTCAGAATGTCTTCTTTGGAAAACAGCCGTCGATTCGTCGCTAATGTAGACCAGCAATGATAGAAATGGTTCTGAGCACTATGGGACTTAACTTCTGAGGTCATCAGTCCCCTAGAACTTAGAACTACTTAAACCTAACTAATCTAAGGACATCACAAACATCCATGCCCGAGGCAGGATTCGAACCTGCGACCGTACCGGTCGCGCGGTTCCAGACTGTAGCGCCTAGAACCGCTCGGCCACCCCGGACGGCACCAGCAATGATAGCTGCGTCATGAGAGGAACACTGTTTCTTCAGTCACTGTCACGCCCTGTGCTCGTACCACGAGACAAATGAAAGAACATAACACAAAATTTTTCATTTGTAATGACTTTATGAAACTTACTGTGCATGTGTCGTGTGGCGGAGTACAATCTGTGTACAGTCTACAAATTACTTATCATCACAGTCTGACGCTGAAAAGTCTCGCACCATTACACTGGAGAGCGTTCCAGATAGCCCTTCCTTGTTAACTATGTACGAAAACAGCTGTAACCACGTTTTCCCTCCACCGACGCATTTGGAACGTACTTCAGTCTGCACTTTTTGGACTTCACCACTTTACTTCAAAAATTGCCTAGCGGGTGAAAGCATTTCTAACATCAGCCCAACCGGTCGACGCAACATTAGATCGTAGAAAAGCGTGCTTGACTAGTCAGATTTCCAGGTTCGTGAAAGTTATTGGGTGTTCCAGACTTCGTGGGTGTTAAGTCTCGATTGACGCCCTTATGACAGAAATTTCCATTGTTTCTGCCTCTTTCTTCTACTATTTTGTAACAGGATCTGTAGCTGTTATTACGAGGGTTGGAAGTTAAATATTGGCACAACTGACACTAAAGAGTTACATGTTTGCACCTGTTACTGTCCTTCAAAGAAATCACCAGCATTGTGCAGAACCAGATGCCAGCGATGAGGAAGGCGTAGAATACCGTTAGCAGAGGCTGTTCTGTTGATGGTGCAAATGGAGCGGTCTACTACCTGTCGAATCTCGGACAGTTCTGAAGCGACTGCCGTCAAGTGGTTCATCTCCGGAATCAAATCAAAGTCCCAAGGACTTTAAACCGGGGAGTATGGTGGATGGTGCAGTACTTCCCAGTCCCATAGACCGAACAGAGCAGCCACAGCTTGAGCTGAATGCGCCCGCGCACTGTCGTGCAAAATGACGGGTGAGCTGCGCAGAAAGTGTCGCCGCTTCTTTCGCAAAGCTCATCGCAGGTGATGCTCCAAAAACGAACAGTAATACTGTGCACTGACGGCCTGCCGTGGAGGAACGTAATGCGTTAGGATATTACCATAGCAGCCGTACGCGAGAATCACCATACTGGAGCTCTGACGCACTTTCGACTTTCGCGGCGACCCACAACGACGCCATTCTTGGATTGGCATTTCAGTTTTCGCTCGTACGATGTGGCTCATGTCTCATCCAGTGTTATGATACGGCGTAAGAAAGTATCTCACTCGCGCTCATAGCGCTCCAAGTGCGTCTGAGCAGCGTCGGAACGCATCCATTTCTACATTTCCGTCAAGTCATGCGAAACCCATCGTCATGCAATTTTTCGCGTGCCCAGGCGTTCCTTCTGGATGCAAAGCACAGTCGTATGTGCTAATCCGGTTTCGTCGGCGACCTCACGAATCGTATGGCATCGATCACTGTCCACTAACGTGGCAACAGCATGCATTTCTTCTTCAGAGACGCTAGGACGACCTGCCCGATGCATGCATGCCACAGTTTGCCGACCTTCAAAACAATAGTTCAAATGGATCTAAGCACTATGCGACTTAACGTCTGAGTTCATCAGTCCCCTAGACTTAAACGTAACTAACCTAAGGACATCACACACATATCCATGCCCGAGGCAGGATTCGAATCTGCGACCGTGGCAGCAGCATGGTTCCGGATTGAAGCGCCTAGAACCGCTCGGCGCCAGCAGGCGGCTACTTACATCTTTCTACATGTAGAACGAACTGCCATTCATCACACCAACTGAAAATTCTGTCTAAGTCATTATGAGTTCTCCTACACTCACTCAACGACTATACTTTCCTGTACACTACAACATCATCAGCCAACAGTCGCAGATGACTGCTCACCCTGTCCGACAGATAATTTGTGTATACGGGGAACGAGAGCGAACCTAATACACTTCCCTGGGGCGCTCCTGACGCTACCCTTGTCTCTGACGAACACCCGCCGTCGAGGACTTCGTACTGGGTTCTGTTACTTCATAATTCTTCGATCCACTGACATGTCTATGAATCTGATCTGTAAGCTCGGACCTTCGTCAAGAGTAAGCAGTGGGGCACCATGTCAAACGCTTTCCTGAAATCTTGGAATATGGAATCTGCCTGCTGTTCTCCATCCTTGGTTGGAGCTTATCGTGTGAGATTAGTGCAAGCTGAGTTTCGTATGAGTGACGCTTTCTAAAATCGTGTTCAGTTGTGGAGAGAATATTTTCCATCTCAAGGATCTTTATTACACTCAAACTCAGAGTGCGTTCAGGAATTCTGAATCACACCCGTATTAAGGATTTGGCCTGTAATTATGTGGATCCAACACTTACGCTTTTCTTCTTGTCGCTTGGGACTTTGCGCTGGGCGAGAGTTTCGCCATAATTAGAGACTAACGGGCAAATACCTTCCTCTTTAGCTCGGAGTACGCCGACGAAGGGCATCATCCCAGCCCTAGTGGGTTCGTTTACTATGTGAAAGAGCGGTACGGAAATGTTCGTCAAACTCCAGTGGAGGGCGCTACAAGAGAAATGTTGCTCATCGTGTAGAGGATTATAGTCAATATTTCGTAAACTTATTACGACCAGCGACACACATCTCGCAAAATGACCACAACGGCGAAATCTAAGAGACGGCAGCCCATGCAGTGGCTTTCCGACGACTGTTTATCCCGCGCAACGTTCATGAGTGGTGAAACACGTATGTAACGCAGCAGCGATGGCGAGGCATTGTAGCATCTGTGACCAGAGAGTATGCGCTTGACCGCGCGAGTGTTGCGAGCGGTTCTCAGTCAGCAGTAGTCTTTGCGAGTTAGTCAGTCGTTGCGAGTCTGTCAGTTCAGTCGTTGCGAGTCTGTAGCTCTGTCTAGTTGAGAGCAGTACTCAGTCTGTAGTCGTCATGCAGAGCGGTCGGTCAGTAGTAGCAGCCCAGTGCGGTTGTGTGATGTAGGCGGTCTGCAACAATGGTCAAGATGAGGAATAAGGTATACTGTTAATTAATATAATCATTAGATAATGAAAAATTTTATTTATTGTAATTATTCTCCAACAAGTCTCCCAATAATAATTTTTTATTTCAAAAGCATTTTCTCAAAAGTTTAATTTTTTTTGAACTAAAGATCTCGTTGCACTTCCCATTTCATTCCACTTCTTTTTGAAGAAAAATTTCACTAGAATTACAAAAAAAAAAGGAGAATATTATTATTTGCAATGCAGTTCCTCCAAGTGGTGCGCAACAACAAGAGCAGATATGTGACATCCATTTATTCTGAGGTAAGACTTTAATTCTGATTGTCTTTACACAGGGCCAAAGACCGATATTTCGGTTTAATTGAATTTTCTTGTCACTGAATGGACTTTAATTTTTTGAAGGATTTATAATTGAGTCAGATTGCGAATTTCACATTTGTTGCGATTGTCAGTACATTTGATTATAGGCAGGTTACGCATAGAGCCATGTCCATCAGCATTTCTTATTAGTATCGTCCTTTTCTTTAAAATTTTTTGTGGGCGAGGTTACACTCGGTTCCCATTTCTATTAAGTATTGTCAATTTATTTTCTTTAAAAAATTGCGGTGGGGAGGTTACACTTGGCGACACCCAGTCCAGGATCGTATTTCGTTGAGAGTCTTTTGAGCGACAGTCAGATATCTGCTCTTATTTGCTTAGATAATTAGGATTTGGCGCAACGCTTTTAATAATATTGCGACTTTCTTTCTACAGGTCAACGGCAATTTGCTGCTTTGTTGTATTTGTGTGTTGCTTTTGCATTGTGCTTATTTGTTTTGTGAAAAATTTTGACTATTGTAAAAATGCCGCGAAAGACTGTGAATAGTGTATCGCGAAGTATTGTGAATGAAATTACCGACTTAAACAACGTGACCGATAGTAATTGTGATACGCAACGTAATGATGACAATCCTGCGTTCACTAACAATCAGTGCATTCCAACCACTAATGATGACTTTCACCTTAATGATGAACAAACGAACTCAATTGTCTCGTCTGTTAACTTGACGACAATTGATGACGCGGAGCGGTCTATAGTAATGAGCGCTGCCGAGCTTAACACACCCGATTTAGAAAATCCAAGTAATGTACAGACAAATTTGTCTAATGAAAATGAACAGGATACTGAAAGTACGTCGGATTTATTTAATTCCGAAATAATGTCTGACAGTGTATGTCTAACTGGCAAACCTTTTTCTAAAATACAGAATAACCAAATGGTTACAGTAAGCGAGAGAGTTCCAGATCCACCACTAAACAGCACAGAGAGTATAAACGCTAACTTTGGTTTTGAACAAATTATGGCAAGATTGCTCAAACAACAATTTTGTGAACAGGATAAAAAATTTAATAAAATTAATGAAAAACTTGACAAAAATGACGAAAATTTCAAACAACTTAGTGAACAAATTACAGCCGTTGCCGCGCAGTGCCATGACACTAAGGAACAGTTGCGCGTGGAAATTGAGGCTTGTTCACAAAAAAATAGCGAAGAAATAAAGTCGGTTGCGCAAGAATTAAGGGAAATGCAAACAGCCGCGACAGATACACTCAGAGACGAAATTAGCGGAGTCGCCAAACAGTGCTCTGAAAAAGCTACACAATTACGGGACGAGTTTAGAGCAATGACGGTAGAACTTTCGCGCACTATGGACGCAAAGATAGACGCGAAATTCGAACAGCAGAACACTCAGATTAACGAGCGCTTTAATCAGCACATACAGAACAGTGATACGCGTTTCCGCAGATTTATTCAGGATCAAAACAAAGTAAAACGACAAGTCATGGAAACAATCACTGCACAAAGACAAGAGGACAAACGTAAAATATTCGCGAAAGCGAAGACGTATGTAGACAATAATATTACTACAGTGTCCGACAAAATTAATACCATAGAACAATTGAACGCGGAATTACGGGATGAAATTTCTGACCTTAAATCAAAAACAGATACACACACAGTAAATATTCAAACAGTGACAGATAGATTCGAACAGTTAGATCTAACACAGGATTGTGATGTTATCAAAGCTGATGTTAAAAAACTGAGCGAAACTACGCGCAAGTTGCAAAAACAGATTAATGCGTCTGATTCTAAAACCGATGATCAGGTTAAAATACTGACTGAAAAATGTGATGAATTGGCCAGTCGTATTGATGTTATCGAAAATATTAATGACAATAAATCAGACGATACTGCACCGGTTTCATTTATCCAAACGCCTGAATTTCAAAATTTACAGCAGACTATTAATGAGATCGATTCATCTAACAACACGTTACGTAGGAAATTATCAAATTTACAACAAGAAGTAACAGAAATGAAAAACACTTCTGTTAATAATACACAACAGACGCCACTTTATGAACATGTGTCAGACTCACACAGCGCGTATAATTTGGGTAATCTACAGAGAGTACGGGACTTAGATTCCGATCAACCGCAGTTCAATAGATTCTCTTACGATCCTGAACCTGTTTCATTACACAGAGATGATAATTTCGACTATAAACATTTTTTGTCAGTAAGAAAGTTCAAAATATTTAAAAACGATAGAACGCAGATTCACCCACTGGATTGGATTCAACAGTTTAGTTTTGCTCTTCCACCGACTTGGCCTGTAACACATAAACTTGAATTTATTTGCAGTTTTTTGGAAGGCGAACCGGCAACTCGTATGAGACCGATCGCGAGACAGTGTTACTCGGTAGAGGAATTTCAGAATGCTTTTCTGTCAGCGTACTGGTCGAAGACGACACAGCGCGGAATTAAAGACCAACTAATTAGTTTGCCAAACTACGACCACTCAAATTTTCCCAGTGTAACGCAATTTTTTGAGTACATGGTACAACAAAACCAGTACCTAAGTGAACCGTACAGTGAATCCGCACTTATACAACTATGCATCTCTAAATTACCACGGTCATTACGAGTGTCACTTCTAACGGGCCAGCAAAAAGAAAACATTTCAGCAATCAGAGATCTTTTACAGCTCTTGGAAGTACAGCAATCCGATTATTCTTTTGTAAACAAAAACTTTTCGAGTAACAACCAAGGTCAACAACAGTACTGCAATTATGATCAGGGACGTAATTCCAATCGGAAAGATAACAGACGTTTTAGGAACGGCAACTACCAAAACTTTAATAACAGGCAAAATTCTAATTATCAATACCGTCAAAATTTTCAGCAACAGGAACAACACTTTAGTAACAATAGAGGTGTTTCACAACAACAACATCAAAACCAGCCGGTTAACATACCTAACCAACAATGGAATACACAAGGTCAACCAGGCTTTAATGTTTCGCCGCGTGGACGTATAGCCCCTGGTCCAACAAATAGTAACGCAAGGGAGCAGAGAAACAACTATGTACAAAGAAGACAGTATTTCAATTCCCATCGCAACACACCGTATAGGAATGACTATTACGACAGACGTAAAAACGATGAGCACAATTACCAGCGTACATATAATAACAGTCGGTCTCACCAACAGCAAAATCATACGCAAGAACATATTCTCATGAATGAACCCGACAGTAGGTACCATCCAGAGCGTAACACGTCTGGAAGAAGTAATAGAACAGTTCAAATAGTCGAAATGCCACAGAATCCTCCTAATAATAATAACACGTCAGATAGAATCTGACTAGATAATGTACAGGACGGATCTTGCAATAATACAAGCACTACCTTAGACACGCAAAATGTTGTTCACGAAAATGTAATTACTTTTGACGACATCAGAGACACTCTTTTACAGGAAAGACCAGTTATTCAGAAAACCATTTCACATCCTGTTATCGAAATAAAAATTGGTTCATCGAAATTTTCAGCAGTAATCGATTCCGGATCACCTATATCAGTAATTAATGAGGAGACTTTCAACGAGTGCAACAAAGAGAATACTTATCCGACGTTACCTTTAGGCAAAACAAAAGTGAAAGGAGCAGTATCGAGTAAAGGTGTAGACGTTAAATTACAGACGCATTTATCATTTTGTATTGGAGGTCATACTTTTCACTCTAATTTTTGGATTGTGCCTTTATTGACAACAGACGTTATTTTAGGTACGAATTTTCTGGTACAACACGACGCAGTTATCGACTTTCAGAATTCTTATTTAATGTTAAAGGATGAAAATGTACAATTGGCTTTAGAATTTCAGCACTCTTTATCTACGGAAGAACAAACAATTAACCGCACAGAGGTCATTTCCACAACACGTAACATAGACTGTAATCCCACATTGTTAACGGATACGTACGTACACAACTATAATACTCCAGATGAAGCTGACTACGACGTTATGCAGTTAATTTCTGATAAGGTTAAAGAGAGCAGTGCAACTACAGACGACGAACGAACGCAATTACACAAAATTCTTTTACAGCAAGCTCCAGTTTTCGACAACATTCCTGGTACTATGTCCGGATTTATGTATGAATTTCAAGTCAAACAGCACGATACATTTAAAGCAAAGCATTATCCCATCCCATATATTCACAGAGAACAGGTTAAAAAGGAATTGCAGGATATGCTTGACCAAGGAATTATAGAACCAGCAGTTAGTCCGTACATAAACCCGCTGCATATTGTTAAGAAAAAAGATGGCTCACTTCGCCTTGTACTTGATTCACGTCACATTAATGACATTATTATTAATGAAACAGATCGGCCACAGACATTAGAGGAACTTTTACAGAAATTTCACGGTACAGCTATTTATTCTACATTAGATTTGAAATCGGGATTTTGGCAAATTCAACTTCATCCGAATTGTAGAAAATATACAGCTTTTCTCTGTTTCGGCGACTGTTATCAATTTTGCAAACTACCGTTCGGCTTAACTATTTCTTCTGCAGCTTTTATTCGCGGTTTGAACACAATACTTCCGACAGAACTTAAAGACAGAATTACGACGTATGTAGACGATATTCTTGTCGCAGAAGCTAACTGGTCTGAACACAATCTGATTCTTGAACAACTGCTGCAAACTTTTCATGCACAAGGACTTACAGTTAACCTCAGTAAATCGCATTTTGGCAAAACTTCCATAAAATTTCTTGGACACGTAATTTCAGCAGAAGGCATTGCGCCTGATCCAGAAAAACTTCAGGCTCTACGTGACATTAGTGTTCCTACGACGAAGAAGCAATTACGCAGTTTTTTGGGCTTAATTAACTTTTTTCGTAAATTTATTCATCATTCTGCTTTAGACACACCTAGATTATGCCATTTAACAGGTAAAAACAGTATTTGGTCTTGGGATAAGCAAGCACATTTTGAATTCATGAACCTGAAACATGCTCTGTTGAATGCTCCACTGTTATCGCACCCCGATCTTACTAGAAATTTTTCCATTGCTACCGACAGTTCCAACACCGCCTTAGGCGTACACATTTTCCAGGAAATAGAAGAAGATGGTTCTACAGTAATTAAAAACATCGCATTTGCAAGTCGCATTTTGTCACCTGCTGAACGAAATTATTCCGTCCCAGAACTGGAAACATTATGTGTTGTATGGGCTTTCACGAGATTTAGGCACTTTCTTTACGGCAGACATACCACCGTCTACACAGACCATAGAGCGATACAATTTTTACTTTCAGCTAAATTCACTCACGACAGGTTAAGCAGATGGAAACTATATTTACAGGAATTTAATTTTACAATAGTTCACATTCCCGGCACGCAAAATGTTATAGCAGACGCACTATCGCGTTCTCTCGGCAACAATCAGCAAGACGTAGCAACCAACTTCTGTAAAACAAATTTCAGTGTCATGTACATTCAGCAAGTTGCATTTGAAAATTTTATTTCATCGTCATTACAGGACATAGCACAAGAACAAAATAAGGACAATGTGTGGAAAGAAATTAAACACCTTTGGCAAGATAGGAAAAATGTTACGATTAGGAACCACTACACTGTACGCAATGACATTCTGTTTCGCCGCTCTCATCCTGACAGCAACATTTGGTTATTATGCATTCCTGACGAACTGGTTAACAAACTAATTTGGTACACTCATTTAAGTTACGCACATTACGGAGCACGAAAATGTTTTCTTATACTGAGACAGAACTGTTACTTTACCAACATGGAAAAACGTATACGACGAGTTTTAGCGTCTTGTAAAATTTGCCAGAAAGCTAAATCAGACACCACTTCACATATTCCTCCTTTATATCCCATTATACCTGTGAAATTAAGACACATGGCCGCAGTAGATATTTTTGGTCCGATTCCGAGAACTAACAGAGGTTTTTGCTACATTTTTGTCGCTGTTGAGCTCACTTCAAAATTTGTTACTTTCACTCCGTTACGCAAAGCTACTGCTAAAACTGTTTCGAAAGCATTTGTGAAACATTTTCTATTTCATGTAGGGCATGTAATGAAAGTAATTTCTGATAATGGATCTCAATTTCGTAGTAGTGTATGGACACGCATGTTACGAGCTAGAAACATTTCTCCGATCTATATATCCAAGTACCACGCTTCTTCGAACCCTTGTGAAAGATTAATGAAGGAAATTGGTAAGCTGTGCCGAATATACTGCCACAAAAGACATATTGATTGGGATACACACATACTCTCATTCCAAGATGTAATTAATTCCATTCCAAATGAATCCACTATGCTATCTCCGACTGTTATACTGAAAAACGTTGAACCACCGAACAAAATTAAAGAATTAATAGAATTCCCCAAAAATCGTCGCCTACGACACCACGAAATAATTGACATTGCGCTGAACAACATCAAACGTGCCGCAGAGCGCCGGAGAAGACAGCAAAAACAGGTTTGTACACGCCGCGACTTTCACGTTGGACAGAAGATATTAGTACGTACACACTATTTATCCAGCAAATTAAAAGGTAAGTGCAGTAAATTTGAACTTCTATACGCAGGTCCGTATCGGATTCGCAGCATCCCTCACCCCAATGTTGTACACGTCGAAACTTTGAGAACCAGAAAATCGAAAGGCAATCACCATATCACAAACATTAAACCGTTTATTGAGTGAAACCACTGTATGATTCAACACACTATGATGCCATTTACTAATGCAATTAATTCACCTGACTAATTACTGATGATTATCGTATTTTTTTTTTCTTGGCAAGTGCCCGGCAAGGTAAGGTTAGCAGGTCGCTTTTCTTGTCGTCACACATCAGACCATGCATATTTTTTCCAGATGAATTTACACATTTATGACTATTTCTGCAATTATATTTATGTGACTACTTATTGATGATTATCGTATTTTTTCTTGGCAAGTGCCCGGCAAGGTAAGGTTAGCAGGTCGCTTTTCTTGTCGTTACACATCAGACCGTGCACATTTTCCATTTTTTTGTGTATATGACTGTACTCCAGTTTTGTTTGTATGCACTATGAAATAGTTAAGATATAACACACACCAGTCGACTTTGACATTTTTTTTTTTTTTTTGCCTTATGACATCTCAACATCGTGACTGTTTCACATTTTTTTTGCTACTGCATTGTATTATTCTGTGTACATTTTTTCGCATCCGAACACTGTCAATGTCTTGGACATATTACGTTTTCTGTCATGTTATGCTGTATGGTTAATTGTGTCACCATAAACCAGTCATTATTTAGTGGGTATAGGATTTAAATGCAAGACATTAATCTTTGTTCATCAATTTCAGAAAGGAATGATGATTCTAAGAAATATATTTAACATAAATGGGAATTTCACCTACGGAATAAACGAAAGGAGATGCAATAACTTTATGAGGAAGAGTAAAGGGATCAGGATTAACAAGCATTAACAAGACTATACTATACTCATCACAGAATAGCAGTCTTAACTAATTTTTTCTTTCAGAATACAAGGTGATTGATGCAGGCTGTCAGAGAGAACTACACATCTTAATTTTAGTGATGAAATATGCTAGAGATAAGGAATAGTTATGTAATGAGTAATGAAGTGATTTTTTGCAGATGATAATGAATACTGATGAATAATGATGAAGGAAATGGTATTATGAATAATGAAGTTTTTCTTTACAGGTGATGATAATGGTGAAGTTATGATGATATGGATAATGAAGTTTTTTTTCTTTATGCTACGTAGTTATTTAAGTATTTGTTGCGGTTTGCTTTGACAGCAGGTGTTACATTGCATAGTAGGATGACGGAAAGTTTTGGAAAGGACAGCTATGGAACACATTTTATACACATTTCACTACTTGTTAATTCGAAGTTCACTACTTTTCAGCATAGTGTGCGTTTCTTCTTTCAGGTCAATAATCCGTTTTTGTATTTTTTCCAGGAGAAGTTTTTCATGACACTTACTAAACCTGTTACTTATTATACCTGTTCTAGTACTTGCATTTTTATATTTTTTACCCATTTGTGTTTATCATTTATAAATGTGATCACATGTACTGCCTTGTTACATAATCTTGCTACAGCTGACTCATGACGAATGACGTTACCTATCCTCATTTGCAGCAATAGGTCAAAAGCAAAAAGTATTATGCCTCAGCAATTAATTATCGATCCCAACGCAATGCATTGCTACCAAAAAAATGTATTACCAGTCCCACATAATGTCACTAGTTTATGATAATTCTGAATAATACTGATCAACTCTGAATAGCATGTCACTCGAGTAATGACCTCTTAATGAGACTATATGCAAAATAATGCTTTGTCACTAGCTAATAACTGCCACTGTTTATTGTAATGCCTGTGATTACTAATGATTTGACTGTAATTAACTGATTTTTAATAATGACTTTGTAATGATCTGAATAATACTGAATGATGAACTATGTTTTATTCTATTCAATACTTGATGGCCACTGAGTGCCAATAATTAATGTCAATCAACGAAATTGTTATTAATTATGCCATTAATTAACTCTTGTTTTCAATGTTCATACTTTGTAATTGGAAATAAATGTGATTGGTTAATAATGCTTTGTAATTAGGAAAAGACTAATGATTCTTAATAGATTGGAATGACACATAATTAATTAACTATGGTACTGTTTAATAATGCTTTGTAATTAATTAAGGCTAATAATTCTTAGTATATTGAAATGACAAATGATTAATTAATTAACTGTAATTAGACAAATGATTAATTAACGACAAATGATTAATTAACTATAATTAGACAAATGATTAATTAACGACAAATGATTAATTAACTGTAATTATACAAATGATTAATTAACTGTAATTAGACAAATGATTAATTAATGACAAATGATTAATTAACTGTAATTAGGAGAAGGTTAATGATTCTTAATTATACTCTGTAACTGAAAAGAATGCGATTATTTCATAATATTTTGTAACCAGGAAAAGAAGGCTACTGATTCTATGTAAAACAATTAATGAACATTTTTCTGTAATACTACATACTTGGTACAGAAATGTTCAATAACTGGGCTATGAATGCCACGAACTATCAATGAAGACTGTAATTGTCAATATTATGTGACTTGATGTCCTTCACCTCATAAGCTGACTACCCTGAATTACTGCAATGTCCATTGGTCCTGTTTATCCCAGTGATCATGGAGCGCTATATTTGGTTTTGCACTAATTCTACGTTGGTGTGCCTTGTAAGAGTGTGGTGTTGACACGACATGCTGTCCACCACCATGAGCGATGAAGACATTATTATGGTCCCACTGTTTGGTGTACCTAATGTACTGCCAAAATGAAAACATGGAACATTACTACGACAGTTCAGTGTCTTGGCTACACTGATAAATTCTGATGGGAAAAGAACTTCAAGTTGTGTCACTTGGTGTTGTACTACTGTGGAAAGATATGGACTTTCAGAGCAGCTGTGTGCAATCTAAAGTGCTACAACCATGATGCAATCCTTCCCTTTCCTATCCTGATTCTTGTCACATAAAGAAAAAATTTTTTTTGGTAACATCATTTATGTTCATAGGTTATACATTTTTCGATTCGCTAAACTCCAGTGTGAGTACACTTATGTCACTGGTCGACATGATGTTTGCCATTATGTTTATTTGTTGTGAAAATACTAAAGACATTTTTCAGTGCATGTGCACTTTGGACATGAATTTTTTTTTTTGCCATTATGTTTATTTGTTGTGACAATGCTAAAGACATTTTTCAGTGCATGTACACTTGTCAACATAATATTTTTTGCCAGTCTGTTTATTTGTTCTGAATATGCTAAAGAATTTTTTCAGTGCCTGTGCACTTTGTTATCTGTCAAATAATTTGTATATACTTTTCTGATTTGCTACTATGTTTTGTACTCACATTTTGTCTTTGTCTGATATATTTTGTACTTAGTGCGTGTGCACAACATTTACTTTATGTACTACATCTAATTATTCTTGCCAGTCTGTTTATTTGTTCTGCATATGCTAAAGAATTTTTTCAGTGCCTGTGCACTTTGTTATCTGTCAAATAATTTGTATATACTTTTCTGATTTGCTACTATGTTTTGTACTCACATTTTGTCTTTGTCTGATATATTTTGTACTTAGTGCGTGTGCACAACATTTACTTTATGTACTACATCTAATTATTCTTGCCAGTCTGTTTATTTGTTCTGCATATGCTAAAGAATTTTTTCAGTGCCTGTGCACTTTGTTATCTGTCAAATAATTTGTATATACCTTTTTCTGATTTGCTACTATGTTTTGTACTCACATTTTGTCTTTGTCTGATATATTTTGTACTTAGTGCGTGTGCACAACATTTACTTTATGTACTACATCTAATTATTCTTGCCAGTCTGTTTATTTGTTCTGCATATGCTAAAGAATTTTTTCAGTGCCTGTGCACTTTATCTGTCAAAAAGTTTGTATATACTTTTTTCTGATTTGCTACTATGTTTAGTATTCACATTTTGTCCTTGTCTGATATATTTTGTACTTAGTGCGTGTGCACAACATTTAAATATTCTGTAAGTTGTAGGATTTTGTTAATTAAAGAAAAATTTTGCCGCGCTTGGCAAGTCCAAATGACTCACCATCGCTGCCAAATTTTTGCCCCCCGAGTGGAGGGTTATGAAACACGTATGTAACGCAGCAGCGATGGCGAGGCATTGTAGCATCTGTGACCAGAGAGTATGCGCTTGACCGCGCGAGTGTTGCGAGCGGTTCTCAGTCAGCAGTAGTCTTTGCGAGTTAGTCAGTCGTTGCGAGTCTGTCAGTTCAGTCGTTGCGAGTCTGTAGCTCTGTCTAGTTGAGAGCAGTACTCAGTCTGTAGTCGTCATGCAGAGCGGTCGGTCAGTAGTAGCAGCCCAGTGCGGTTGTGTGATGTAGGCGGTCTGCAACAATGGTCAAGATGAGGAATAAGGTATACTGTTAATTAATATAATCATTAGATAATGAAAAATTTTATTTATTGTAATTATTCTCCAACAAGTCTCCCAATAATAATTTTTTATTTCAAAAGCATTTTCTCAAAAGTTTAATTTTTTTTGAACTAAAGATCTCGTTGCACTTCCCATTTCATTCCACTTCTTTTTGAAGAAAAATTTCACTAGAATTACAAAAAAAAAAGGAGAATATTATTATTTGCAATGCAGTTCCTCCAAGTGGTGCGCAACAACAAGAGCAGATATGTGACATCCATTTATTCTGAGGTAAGACTTTAATTCTGATTGTCTTTACACAGGGCCAAAGACCGATATTTCGGTTTAATTGAATTTTCTTGTCACTGAATGGACTTTAATTTTTTGAAGGATTTATAATTGAGTCAGATTGCGAATTTCACATTTGTTGCGATTGTCAGTACATTTGATTATAGGCAGGTTACGCATAGAGCCATGTCCATCAGCATTTCTTATTAGTATCGTCCTTTTCTTTAAAATTTTTTGTGGGCGAGGTTACACTCGGTTCCCATTTCTATTAAGTATTGTCAATTTATTTTCTTTAAAAAATTGCGGTGGGGAGGTTACAGTGGAAATGGTAAAGGGGAAAGAGATTGTAGTACACTACTCTGCACACTGCGAGGTATCTTGCAAAGAATAGATGCAAATACCTTAAATCGAGAAATGTGCTTGACCTCCACGATATCTGAAAGACAAAAAGAAGTGCAGCGACTCGTGAGCGGCACATGGCGTATTGGTCTCTCGCACTACCTCTAGCAGTAATTTTGCACATTTCGACGAACTTTTGGTAAATTTGCTGTTTTTAGTAACAGGTATGTTCTTAATGCTGCCTCGACAATTATTCAACTTTCACTCTTAGATCGTAAATAGTTTCGAATTCCACGGCTATCGAGTTACCTCGCAATGCAGCTGTGACCGTCGGAAAGGCATCGCAAAAGCAACTTCGTCAAGACAAAAAAACTCTGGTAGTTTCCACCACCGAGTATTCTATTTTGTAAATGTAAAATACAGTAACCGATAACAAAAGCAGAAGCTGTCCTACGGAAAAACTTACATGGTCTTGGTATAGGCAAAGTAAAAGCTGCAGCTGACATCATTGCCCCAACCGAAGAACTGAACAGATACTTCACGTTAGCTACAACCTCAATTGAACCACAAACGAATCAGAGACTCATTGGCTACTTTACAGGGACTGCAGCTACGAGAAATTCTATCTAAACCATGTTACTGATAGTATGGTAGTACCATAAAAAAAGCACTCATTCGTATCAGATCACCATCTACAGGACACGATGACGTCACAATCAAATGATGAAACTTATTATTGACCCAAGACTGCCCTCTATTACAGATATCATAACCGCTCATAACACAAGTATTTTCACTGAGGCCTGAAAACAAGGACTTGTTAAGTCACTAGCTAAAATGAACGTTTCCACAATACACTCTGATTACCCACCCATTTGCATACTTCCTGCACTGTCAAAGGCCTTAGAATATGCAGTTCTCGTCCATATAACAAACTAACTAATTGCAAACAACTATCTAAACGAATACCAATCAGGTTTCTATAAAAATCACGGCACAACACACACACGGCCTTAATAATGGTGACAAATGGCCTGAGGATTGACGCAAAAAAGGCAACCATCATGTGCATCTTAGACTTCAGCGATGCCTTTCACACTGTCAGCTTTGACATTTTACTTGTCAAACTTAGTAGCTTAAATTTCTCACCATGTGCAGTGCAAAGGTTTCGCTCATATTGGACACCTCGCCAGCGTTACGTACGTCCGGCACCGTAAAGTCACAACGGAGACAGGTAGTATCAGGCGTCCCCAGGGTTCAGTATTAGGGCCTATTCGCTTTCCATTGTACGTAAATTATGTGTCATCAGTTTTATCCTGCTCCAAATACCCCATGAACGCTGATGCCCTCCATTTGTATCTATGTGCAAAACCAACAGACCTGAAAGCAAGTATCGAAAACTTCAATACCGACTTAATGTGCACTATCGAAATGGGTGCCAACCGAAGTGGTACTGGTTGGCCATTCTAGGCTCTTTACCCCGAAACAGCAGGAATCCCTACCATCTTTGATACTAAATTGGACAAATATCAACTTTTCTCCTTCACCAAAAGGTCAAGGAGTAACAACAGATGCAAATCTAAATTGGACTGATCACATAATTGCAACGTGCAAGAAGGCATCAACACCTTTCCATGCCCTACAAAAAAATGAAAGCTCTTCCCTCTTGCTCCGAAAAACAAAATTTTACAAACAGTTATACTTCCAATTACTGATTAGAATGAAGTTATCGTACTAGGCCAGTGTTCATAAACCTGTGATATTAGACTCTTTGATCATATTTCACCACCGTCTGCACAACTATTCTGGCCCACACCATCGTTCGACCACTTTCTCGAAATCCTGCTCAGTAGCTGGATTTCGACTCTGGAATACTCTCCCGCGTTATATTACAGAATTAAATAACTTCCCAGATTCAAAAGACAATTACTGACTTGTCTACTAAAGCAGCAATAAGGACTACTATTGTCCTGTATGCACTCGTTATCCTTATACAGATCTTTAAACAGATCTTCCCCATTTCCCAGTAATCGTAGCTGATACAGTCTACTTAAATTGCCATTCCTCATAGCTCACTGTATCAGAAAACATTTATTTTGTACATCTGTAATTCTTTTTATACCTTCCACTATCTTTATTGTTATTATTGCATGATTATTATTATTATTATTATCACTACTTGCTCAGTAGTACAAGCACTACCGAGCGAGGTGGCGCGCTGGTTAACACACTGGACTCACATTCGGGAGGACAACGATTTAAACCCGCGTCCTGCTACCCAAATGTAGGTTTTCCGTGATTTCCCTAAATCGCTCCAAGCAAATGCCGGGATGCTTCAATTCAAATTGCACGGCGGATTACCTTTCCCATTCTTGACACAATCCGAGCTTGTGCTCCGTCTCTAATGACTTCGATGTTTGTGGGAAGTTAAATTCAATCTTCCTTCCTTTCTTTTAGTACAAGTACTGCCATTATTAACTTTATTAGTTCATAGTCAGTATTATTTGCCATTTCAGACACTCAAATCATTTTAATAATATTTCTGACATTAAAACTGTTATTTCTTGGGTAACTGTGATGTAAAAAAAGTACTGTACGCGTCAAACCATGGTCCGATGTAAGAGAAGGCCGAATTGGCCTAATAAGATCTGGTTAAGCAGATAAATAAAGTAAGTAAATTTTCATCAAGGCTGTAGCTAAATACACTGTCTAATCAATGGGAACTTGACACAGCTATGTAACATGGAACTGACCACCAGAAATCACGGAGGAAGGCGGAAACTGCGATTATACGAAGGGGTAGGGACTATCGCGGTGTCAGAAGAGAAACATTACACCAGAATGGGTCGATCGGGAGACCTTGGTGACTTCAAACGAGAACTAGGATATCACATCAATAACATATCTATCAGGGACGTTTCAGCTTATCCCAAGTCTCCAGATGATGATACGATATTATGGTGGAAACTCGAAGCAAAAGCTCAGCTAAACCAAGAAAAGGCAGATCTCATACGCTGACGGACAGGGGCTGCCGGGAGAAGAGGAGGGTGGTTGTAAAAATCACGTGAAATCTGCGTAATGCATCACTCCTGTGACCCAAATTGTTACCAGCAGTCAAACTAAGAAATGACATTGCGCAGGGAGTTAAAAAGTATGGGGTAAACAGGTCAAGTAGCTCCTCATAAAATTGATGATTGCAATGTCTATGTTTATATAATGTCTGTATCTTTACATAACAATGTCCTTCAGACAAGAGAGAAAAAGTGTTGTTAACCACTGTAGGCATATTGTCCTATTGCTAGGTTGGTTGCGGAGTTTCTTTACGAGCGGCCGCGTTTAGGATAGTCGAGCACGGGACACAGAGATGTTATGTTGTAATGTGGGTAGCTCTGGATGGAAAGGCATTATTATGAAAGTTCAGGTGTTACTACAAGTGCTATTACGGTGAAGTACGAAGATATGGAGGTGGATTCAGAGAAAAGTGCGTAAAGAAGTAATGAAGTATGAGCAGTGCCGCCTATAAAGTGTTCGAGTATCCGCCTGTTGTGTGTTGTACTGTACATCAGTCGTCCGCGTCGTCTACGGTCTCCCAGAATGACTAATGTGAATTAGTAAAAACAGTTACCGCAAAGGAGTGCAATCAAGTGCCAGTGTCTTGTAGTGAATGTGAGAAAGTGCGTTCGGCCATCGCGTTTCCGCATCATCAGCAATCAGCCGCGCCGCGACGGTTACGCGCACCCTCGCACAAATGAGAACTGAGAACTGAAAATTTAACTTTATGTCCAGTGGTATTTTATTATAAGTGGCAAGGAGGACTCGTACCAGATCTTTGTGCATGCGTGACATGTGTAACGCCGGCCGAAGTGGCCGTGCGGTTAAAGGCGCTGCAGTCTGGAACCGCAAGACCGCTACGGTCGCAGGTTCGAATCCTGCCTCGGGCATGGATGTTTGTGATGTCCTTAGGTTAGTTAGGTTTAACTAGTTCTAAGTTCTAGGGGACTAATGACCTCAGCAGTTGAGTCCCATAGTGCTCAGAGCCATTTGAACCACTTTTTTTTTTTTTTGACACGTGTAACTTTCGCTCGATCAATCGGCTTCCGCATCAACAACAATTACCCACGTCGCGTCGGTTACGCGTACGCTCATCCTAGTGATATTGTGGACAGATAATCATCAAGAAGGTTAATTGGCATCAAAAATTACGACTTAAAAGTATAAACAGTGCAACCTGCGATTATCTTATCGTCTCAGATTACCAGACGTAGGACAGTGTTGTGTTTAGTCCAAATGGTTCAAATGGCTCTGAGCACTATGGGACTGAACATCTGAGGTCATCAGTCCCCTATAACTTAGAACTACTTCAGCCTAACTAACCTAAGGACATCACAAACATCCATGCCCGAGGCAGGATTCGAACCTGCGACCGTAGCAGTCGCTCGGTTCTGGACTGAAGCGCCTAGAACCGCTCGGCCACCGCGGCCGGCTTGTTGTGTTTAGAGTTGAGTGACTCACTAAGCCCGCTTGCATATTATATACTTAATTTCAGACAAGCCAGCAGCAGTATGGAGCAGAACAATACGACCGCCGGGGGAGTATCATGTAAGTGGTGTGGACAGGGCGCACGGTCAAGAAGTGAGATTCCAGTTTGAGGGACCCCCCCCTTTGTACCCCCGGGCGTGTTACTCCACGTGACAATGGAGATTTGGGTCGGGATTAGAGGCGTACACAGACGGTCGAAGAGGTTAACGAGACCACTCACCGTAAGCAGGAAATCCGAGTTCGAGTCCCGCTCTGGCACAAATTTTCATATTTCGCAAACAAGTCGTATTCACAAGTAGCGGATTCACTTCGTAATAGTCCTCATTAGCCACACGAATCTAAGGCCAATGCTAAACGATGCGTGAGGGATGAAGAGCGTGCGCCATTGGGTAGTGGATGACTGGAAACGAGTGATTCGGAGTGAATAACCGCGCTATATACTGTCTCAGTCGGATGGAAGTATCTGGGTGTGACGAATGGCTGCAAAACTTTACCTGCCATCATGTGTAGTGGCACAGCGAACTACAGAGGAAGTGGTGTTACGGCATGGCAGTGTTTTTCATAATTAGGATGTGATCCTCTGACTACGATTAAGAAAACGCTAAAGGCACAAGAACATGTTCACATTTTGCAGCATTTTGTACTGAGTACGCCAGAGGAATAGCTTGGAAATGATTGATTACACCAGTATGTCATTGCACATAATCGTAAAGCATTTTCTGTGAGGCAGTGGTTTGTGGGGAATTATATTCCCGAAATGGACTGTTCTGTTCCAGTCCGGACCTGAATTTAACGCTTTTGCAATGAATTAAAACCTCGAACCCGCTTCTAACCCCAACGTTCAATATCACTACCTTCTCTGATTTCGTCTCTTGAAGAAGAATGGGGTGCCTTCCTCCACATACTTTCAGACAACTCTCTGAAAATGTCCACAGCAGAGTTGAAACCATCTTAAAGACGAAGGATGGACTCAACCCATATTAATATCGTCTACTGTGTGTCCGGACACTTTTGATCTGTGAAGATCGGGTTGATTGCGAGTTTTATGCAGAGCATGCGAAACAGTTTTTATATTCAGTCAATGCTTATAAAGCTGTCATCTAACTAAACAAGTGCAGAGATGGGAGTAGAAGTGATTGTGTATTATTGCCGTAATGATAAAGGCCGACCTCTCGTTTTCCCATTACTAATCGACCTAGAAGACTTGGAGTTTTTTGTTCTTTTATTTTATTTTGTCATCGAGTTAAAAAGATCTCTTGGTATTTTAATTAAACCGTCGATATATTGTCACTGAAGAAGCCGAGCATCACAGTCACCGTAGTGTAGTAATTATGATACTAGATTGTTTCATGGAGGGCCGTGAGTTCAAAACTCACCTGAACTCTAACATTTTAATTTCTATATTCGATTCGAGTACATTCTAGAAGTATTCACATATGGCAAGAATATTTATACTGGAATGTTCTGTAGCTGTATATATACCGTATGTGTTCTGGCCGGAGGCCGTTCGCTCCTCGCTCTTGTATGTGCAAGTGCTTCGTTAAGTGAAGTTAGTGTTTGTCATTGATCTACTTACACCTTCCCCTACGTGACATTATTCTGGTGGAGTAGCTGGGTATCGATCCCACTACCTCTCTCAAGAAGTTTGAACGGCTTCCAAACGTCGTATCGATGTCTGGGATGGAGGAAGCAACTGATTTCACAAGTGTTCTTCGTCAGATAGTGAGAGAGGAAGTTCAGAAGCCACTTGGATTGCAAGGCGACCAAAACACCGAGACGCTTCAAGAGGTCATAAGGGTGGAAGTGAAACAGACATTGAACCCAATCTCTCGTCCTTCATTTCCCTTTAAAACGATTAAAAAGTCGAGACCCAGGCGAAGTTACGTTCCTACAATGCCGCATGAGGAACCTCTTTGGTCACCAAGGAAGACTGAAGTTAGTGTTCGTCATTCATCTACTTACACCTCCCTCTACGTGGCAATATGACCAAGAACTACAAAAAAAGAAAATTTACTATGCAAAGCAGATATAGATAAGGAAATATAAGAATGAGAACGAGGTCTTTCGCTACGGCACTGTTGCATAAAACACTCTCGGACTTCTTGCTGCGTCAGTTCAGGATAGAACCTCGAGCTTTTAACGATTACCTGCGTCGTCCTGGTCAGGAGCAACTGACTGTCTACTCTGTTGCTGTAGTGGCCTTACACAGCCCACAGACGACTTCTGATTGGACAGTAATTACGTAAGGCTGTCTTAGATGGCGTCAACATCCGAGCTGGTGGCGCCGCCGCTACAGTAGTAGCGCAAACATAGCGACGAATATCTCTGTTTTCTGTGTCGAGATCTCGCTTCGATGAATTGCTAAGATTATATCCGCTGTCACGTTTGAAGCTCATCTCACACATTCTTATTTCTGCAGACTCTTTAATTTTAGAACCCCAGTACATAAGCGCCTGTCATAAAACTTTTCTTTCGTCAACCATTATTCTGTGTTTGTTTGTTTATTAACCTGTGCTTAGCAGCTGCGTATTTCTCCAGTTCTCCTTTTTATATGTCGCTGATGTTCTGCATAGTGATCGAAAACGGAACGTATGGACATACCGATGTAATTACTTCAGCACTCAAAAGGGGTGTAGTGAAGCTCAGGGATCCTCAGGCTGAGACTGTCGTTAACAGGGCGGAGGTAATCCTTTATCTTCTCAAGAAGTGTGAAAATACGACTTACATCTCGCCTTCCAAGGACTCTGCCTAATTTCCTGTATGTAGCGCCGAAGAAAGAGAGGAAGACAATCGGTGGCTCATCACGTGAACGTACAACATTTTCACGTTTCCTTCTCTTCGAGAATGCTGACTGCATATCACGTAAACCACAGCCATTCTATCGGAACATCAGAAACAGTTTTGCTCAGTGTATCAATGTTTTTAAAAATGATTTCTTCTGGAAAGGACATAGATAAGGAAAGTTGCCATTATCCTTACTGGGAAGTTCTTGCGGAATTCAGTGCAAGGTGAAGAACGTGGAAGTATCAGCAATGCAAATAAATGGCTTCAAGTAGCACGCTGATGTTTGCAGTACGTAGAATGGTGTCTCTGAGAAAAGAAATGCTACGACAGAACTCACTTATCAGAGCCTATACGGACACCGCTGCTGTTGCGCTCTTTCAGGTAAGGAAGTGGCTGTGCGCTGGCGTCTCCACGCCAGCACGCGTTTGCGTTTTAATATGGGGCAGTTAGCAGTCCCACGCGGATAGACCGCCCATTTGCAAGTCTATGGCGTTTATTCCGCGTTAGTGCCTCATTGTCTTCTTGCCGGCGTCGCGGTGCTCGGCTTTCTGGCGCCAGCTTCCCAGGTTCGTAGTACGACGTGTTTATTCGTTGTAGGACACACCGGCTTTCGGTCAATAGGTGGGCCATGCCTTGTCAGCACAGAAGAGGATTTAGGATGACTACTTTTGCACAACAGTTAACAAGTCTAGGTGCACACGCGAACATGTCAGCCTGTGATTTTCGGCAGTTCTTCCTTTTCTTATAGCCAGAGCCGGTTCGAAAACATTTTCCGCCCGGCCTTGCCCCCTGTTCCTCGTACACTTCCACTTGTATCAGTTTTCGCAACTGATCGTGATGCGCACTTTATACTAAGCTTGTAATTGTGCGCGCCTGGTGCCCCTCTCCGCTCTGCGGCTGAAGCGACCGCTACTAGTTGTGGTACGTCCTATCTAGAAATGTTACAATGCCGCCACCTGGAGCGCCATCTCTTATTTTGGCTCCTCAAGTGGCACCTTGTGTCGCTCTGGTCTCAAAATGTTCCCGCTCACAGAAAAATTAATAACTTCCGTTCTATTTCAAGGTGAATTTTCAAAACCGATATATTGCTCCTAACAGATTGTGCTGTAGTTGTTCGTATGTTAATGCTGGTATGTACACTACTGGTCATTAAAATTGCTGCAACAACAAGAAATGCAGTAGATAAACGGGTAATCATTGGACAAATATATTATACTAGAATTGACATGTGATTACATTTTCACGCAATTTGAGTGCATAGATCCTGAGAAATCAGTACCCAGAACAACCACCTCTAGCCGTAATAACGGCCTTGATACGACTGGACATTGAGTCAAACAGAGCTTGGATGGCGTGTAGAGGTACAGCTGCCCATGCAGCTTCAACATGATACCACAGTTCATCAAGAGTAGTGACTGGCGTATTGTGACGAGCCAGTTGCTCGGACACCATTGACCAGACGTTTTCAATTGGTAAGAGTTCTGCATAATGTGCTGGCCAGGGCAGCAGTCGAACATTTTCTGTATCCAGAAAGGCCCCTACAGGACCTTCAACATGCGGTCGTGCATTATCTCGCTGAAATGTAGGGTTTCGCAGGGATCGAATGAAGGGTAGATCCACGAGTCGTAACACATCAGAAATGTAACGTCCACTGTTCAAAGTGCCGTCAATGCGAACAAGAGGTGACAGAGACGTGTAACCAATGGCAAGCCATACCATCACGCTGGGTGATACGCCAGTATGGCAATGACGAATACACGCTTCCAATGTGCGTTCAACGGGATGTCGCTAAACACAGATGCGACCATCATGATGCTGTAAACAGAATCTGGATTCATCCGAAAAAATGACGTTTTGCCATTCGTGCACCCACGTTCGTCGTTGAGTACACCATCGCAGGCGCTCCTGTCAGTGATGCAGCGTCAAGGGTAACCGCAGCCACGATCTCCGAGCTGGTAGTCCATTCTGCTGCAGACGTCGTCGAACTGCTTGTGCAGGTGGTTGTTGTCTTGCAAACGTTCCCATCTGTTGACTCAGGGATCGAGACGTGGCTGCACGATCCGTTACAACCATGCGGATAAGATGCCTGTCAGTTCGACTGCTAGTGATACGACGCCGTTGGGATACAGCACAGCGTTCCGTATTACCCTCCTGAACCCACCG
This sequence comes from Schistocerca americana, assembly GCF_021461395.2. Classification (NCBI taxonomy): domain Eukaryota; kingdom Metazoa; phylum Arthropoda; class Insecta; order Orthoptera; family Acrididae; genus Schistocerca; species Schistocerca americana. The sequence continues at coordinate 497,963,213 of NC_060121.1, forward strand.
ATTCCATATTTTGCTAACGGTCATTGGATCTCTACCAACGCGATTAGCAATGGCGCGATACGATAAACCGCAATCGCGATAGGCTACAATCTGACCTTTATCAAAGTCGGAAACGTGATGGTACACATTTCTCCTCCTTACACGAGGCATCACAACAAGGTTTCACCAGGCAACGCCGGTCAACTTATGTTTGTGTATGAGAAATCGGTTGGAAACTTTCCTCATGTCAGCACGTTGTAGGTGTCGCCACTGGCACCAACCTTGTGTGAATGCTCTGAAAAGCTAATCATTTGCATATCACAGCATCTTCTTCCCGTCGGTTAAATTTCGCGTCTGTAGCACGTCATCTTCGTGGTGTAGCAATTTTAATGACCAGTACTGTATTTAAAAAATTAGGAAGGAGATAATGTTGCGTTTATCTGATGTGATGATCTGTTACAAATGGTCGGCGAAAACCTGCGATTGTGAGAACAATGGGTTTCCTGAATGAAATTTTCACTCTGCAGCGGAGTGTGCACTGATACGAAACTTCTTGGCAGATTAAAGACGTGTGCCGGACCGAGACTCGAACTCAGGACCTTTGCCTTTCGCGGGCAAGTGCTCTATCGTCTGAGCTACCCAAGCACGACTCACGCCCCGTTCTCACAGCCAGTATCTCGTCTCCTACCTTTCAAACTTCAGAGAAGCTCGCTTGCGAACCTTGCAGAAGTAGCACTCCTGGAAAAGGATATTGCGGAGACGTGGCTTAGCCACAACCTGGGGGATGTTTCCAGAGTGAAATTTTGAAGTTTCATCAATGGATTTGTTTATAAATAACTCTTCTGCTACCAGTCACAATTCTCTTTTATTTATATTTTACACGACGCGTCATGTTTCTCATTTTCATGTGTGTTTTTCTCTGTATATTACGTCTCTTTCGTAATGTTTTTGTTTGTAAGCTTCTGCTTTGTTCTGCTGACTTCATGTTTTCTTATGGTCAATTTTTCCAGAGTACCACACATGTTAAAGGCCACATACAGCTTTTTGAACACATCATACACCGAGAATAGCAAACTAACATAAAAACAGTTAACTTTTTGTTTACAAAGAGAAAAATGCATTTGGAAGTGGGAATCAAGCACTGAAACGCGTCAAATAAAATATAAATAGAAGAAAATCGTGAATAGTAGCAGAAACGTTATTTATAAGCAAACTCATAGTTGCGTTTATGTAGGATTTAAAAAAGGGAAGATCAGCATCATTCTATGGTAGGTTTAAAACACTTGCCCCAAAAATCAGTTAAAAATAAGCATAATTTCTACATTACGAATTAGAAGGAATTTTATTCCTCACATTTGACTTCTAGCGGGTATTTGGTAAAAATCTTACGAACACATCTAGCGTTATTTTGCGGATGTACAATTGGAATGTTAGAAGCAACTTTCACTGTCTCCTACCTTTTAACCCAAAATTCTTAAGTAAAATACGGGACAAGTACAAGATGCAGAGTTTGGAGTGCAGTCGTGAGACTGATGCAGCGTAAAAGCCCAAAACACATTAGGCGTAATATCAAGAAAACGACTTACACGGGAAGGTCATGTTGCTCAATCTGACGCTGGCAGATGTCCTGCAAAATTGGTCCAATATGTTACTGGCGGATATAGGACACATTAGGCGTAATATCAAGAAATCGACTTACACGGGAAGGTCATGTTGCTCAATCTGACGCTGGCAGATGTCCTGCAAAATTGGTCCAATATGTTACTGGCGGATATAGGACACCGGATAAGACTAGAAGAAGATGACGTGATGGAGAAGATACAAATCGTAATATGGAATTCTCTTTCGCCTGCGCGTCTTGGAATTTGACCGCGACAGAATGACTGCAACAAGATGCTTGCTAAGCTTAACCATAACACTCTATCCTTATAGCAGTCTCATCTCAACCTGAAGTGAAAGCTATTGATTTAACTCTTACAGTGTTATTCGTTGATCGTCGTGAGTGCTGAGCAACTTCAAACCACTGTCCCACCACCGTCTGTCTTAGAAATCCCTCCCTGCAATATTTCTTCTTCGCATAGAAGGACTTCAAACCACCTTCAATTACGAGTCTGGAAAATTTAAGCCAGGTCAGGATTTTAGTACTGTACGACCTCGAACCTTGCACACTACATTTTTCTATCCTATTTTTGCCCAACCTTTGTTCTTGTGAGATCACGGAATTATGTATTTGAATCATTCCCAGGATATTAGAAGGTTACAACACAAACGGAAGACGCCTCCATCCACGACTCAAGCCGTAAATAAAGATTTCACGAAACTCAGTTTTCATCTGATCCAGGAACCAACTTTCCTACGACAGTAGCTACAAATGTCTGAAATTACCAAAATTTTGTGCAAAGACGCTAAAAATTATGATGGTTGGACCAATCCCAAAGTTTGAAGCGGGACTAGCAGCCTTGAGAGGTTGTTTCCCAGCAATCGCTCCTATCAGTCAGAGCAACCCAAAGAAAAATTTTAACGCTGTGCCCAACTAACACAGTATCACCAAAGGATCTATTCTATCCTATTCTGATGGGCATCACTCTGACTGCAACATAACGTACTACAAAGTTCTAATAGAATTCACTCAATGCTCATAATCGACGTTTCCTAGGTCATTGATTTATGTAATTCATGACAGAGCTCGTACTTTCTTCCATTTCGTGTCATTACGTGTTGTTTCCTTGGTTTCACATTTATCTTGCCCGTCATTTCAAGCGCTTTAGGACCCTGAACTAGAATAAGAGAAGTTCCAGTTCATAAATACTACTACTTAATACTGAAACGTCCCCTTTGAACAATTATACACGACTGTCCTTAACGTGACACACAATATTTTGTTAGCGCAACGCAATCTGACTTTCAAAAATCTCTACAAAAGAATGGCCCTGACTAACATTAAACTATACCTTTCACAAATCACTTACCTCACAAAAATCTTCGCTGCTCAAGCTACTGCAATACAGCGAGCGCCACTACTGCCAGCTAAATAAAAGATTCAAACTATGGAAGGCACTAACTACTGACAGGGATAGTTAGCAAATGAAAGATATTAATAGAGAACAAACAATGTATTTACCTTGATATCATCATATATAAATATAGCAGTTCATGACAAATTACAAATCTCAGCCATCTCTCTCCCCACATCCACCACTGCTGGCGGCTCACCTCCAACTGCGCAACGCTACGCGCTGTTCACAGCCAGCTGCCTAACACTACAATGGCGAGTATTACAACAATGCAAAGCAGCCACAGACCGTACACAGCACAGCCAGTGATTTTCATTCAGAGGTGGCGTTACCAATAAGAAATCCTAAACAGCCTACTTACATAAGAACCTAAACAGCCTACTTACATAAAGAAAACATAAACAGCCTACTTACAATACCTCTAAACGAAACATACATTATTCTTCGGATTCTGGCACAGCAGTGCTTCCATTACTTCCAGACGTTTTTACAGTTAAAAGTAACTCAGAAATGTTACACCAATGGATATCGTTAAATGAAGAACGACATGTATCAAAGTTACAAAGACGAAGCCGAAGTATCTTCGTGTAGGGAATGAGAAAGTTTCAGTATTGAGAATCACAAACAAAAGATCAAACCCTTATCAGATTGTAATAGTTTATTATCTGTTGATTAAACATACTCAGTACCATGGGTACATGAAAGTAGTTGCTGTATTTCAACGATCCACTCACAGTTTATAGGAGGAATTTTTTACGGATTCTTACCCGTCCCTACTACCTACTACTTAGTGCGCCAGGTACCAATACAGGAATTTCTTTGGTATTTATTTCCAGGAGCTACGGAGCTTAGTGCCCCTAAGTACACCGCTAGGCTTGGGACCTTGAAACGCGATGCAAGCGGAAGACGTCACTTGGACGTCCTTGTATAACTACTCGGCAACCTTGACGTTGTCACGTACCGGCTATTTATCACGCTCTGAACACGCAATTCTAGATTATTATAGAGTAATAATAGCCACATCAGGTAAAATTTTAGTGAAATAACTGAAGTCGAGAAATCTGATAGTACCTTACAGCTTTATAACAGTTGAAATGTAGTAAATTGTACATCACAAATGATTTTGTTGTGGTCTTCAATCCTAAGCTTGGTTCGATGCAGGTCTATCCTTCGCAAATCTCTTCATCTCTGGATAATTACTGCAACCTGCACTCGTTTGAAAATGACGACCTTAGGCAAACATAGGTCTCCTTGTACAGCTCTTACCCACAATACATCCCTACATTACCAAACTGATGGCGCTTTGACGACTTACGATATATCTTATCAGACGATTCCTTTTGTAAATGTGTGCCATAAATTTATTGACTAACTTTCTGTATTGATATTTAACTGATAGGAAATAGACTTGTGGAACAACTATCTAACGGAACCTTCGTCTAATCATTATTTCTTTGCTTTCGTTGTCGAAAAGGACACAAGCTGTAGACAGTGAAAGTTGTGCAGAAACCACGAGAAAAGTCTCTTATTTGCAGTCTTTTGCAGGTCAGTAATTGACTTCTTTTTACACGCAGCACGCTGCTGGATTAACGAACTTTATTAGTATCTTTTTTCACATGGTAAATTTTGTTCATGAAGTGCGATGCGACTCCTGAAAGGTCTTCGTTGGAATCAAGACAATAAGACATTTTATATCGGCTGCCGCTCACACAAATTTATTAAAAGACAATTACATTTTCCACCGTATTACGATCACAGTCATTCATATCACCATCAAGTGATTCCGGCGCTGTGCCATTTTCAAGTGGTACAGTTATGGTGTAAAATTATAACGATGGGAGTAGCACTCCTACGATATAAAATTACGATGACAATCGTTAGGCCAAAGAATTAACTACAATGAATGTTGCTTGGCCTAAGAATTACCTGTGTGTGTACCCATTACACAGCTAGTTACGTGGGTAGTATCCTCCAATGTATAGTCCATAACTGACCAGCTCAGGTGGTCGTAATTCTCAAGCAAATACGCAGGTAGACAAAGTTACCACCTAACTCGTTACAGAAGCCTCGAAGTGTTTGGGTCATGCCTTCTACTCGACTCCCCGGACCAGGGCGACACTATCAGTTCTGGGAACAACGCTGCAGACTTTCTGCTTTTTTTTTTTTTTTAAAAAAAGAAAAAAACTCCTTCAGCAAGGCTGTTCTTCTCAACTTTCTCTGCTAGTTGCTGGAGTGATCCAAGAATGACCTAGGCGCCCAGCCGAAGTGCATCAAAATCTGTAGATGGCTGCATCCTCGTCCCTCAGCTGCAGACAGAACAGCTTCCTCAATATGTTGAATGAGGCCTCCACATATACAAACTGATTGCACGTTGTAATGCTTCCAATCCGTTGCTTTCATTTTTCCAGGGGTCTCCTGTTAACTCACAGTTCAAAAATGGTTCAAATGGCTCTGAGCACCATGGGACTGAACTGCTGTGGTCATAAGTCCCCTAGAACTTAAAACTACTTAAACCTAACTAACCTAAGGACATCACACACATCCAAGCCCGAGGCGGGATTCGAACCTGCGACCGTAGCGGTCGTGCGGTTCCAGACTGTAGCGCCTTTAACCGCTCGGCCACTCCGGCCGGCAAACTCACAATTGTTTTAGCAACTAGTGAAGTGAATCTCAATGCTTTAGTTTAATTTTCAGTAAAATACAACAACTCGGCCCAGTTGATCATCAGAGAGGGCGTAATATCCTCAGTTCGCGTTGGTCCCTGACTCGCCTGTACCGGACCCAAAGACCCACCGCTGACACATCACCCACGGCAACAAAGTAAAGGAGGAGGAATAGTTCCTGTACTTCCTGTAGAGCAGGCAATATCTGCAGGAGAAAATACACTATTGGGCATTAAAATTGCTACACCAAGAAGAAATGCTAATGATAAACGGGTATTCACTGGACAAATATATTATGCTAGAACTGACATGTGATTACATGTTCATGCAATTTGGGTGCATAGATCCTGAGAAATCAGTACCCCGAACGACCACCTCTGGCAGTAATAACGGCCTTGATACGTCTGGGCATTGAGTCAAACAGAGCTCGGATGGCGCGTACAGGTACAGCTGCCCATGCAGCTTCAACACGATACCACAGTTATTCAAGTGTAGTGACTGCCGTATTGTGACGAGCTAGTTGCTCGGCCACCATTGACCAGACGTTATTCAGTTGGTGAGAGATCTGGAGAATGTGCTGGTCAGGGCAGCAGTCGAACATTTTCTGTATCCAGAAAGGCCCGTACAGGACCTTCAACATGCGGTCGTGCATTATCCCGCTGAAATGTAGGGCCTCGCAGAGATCGAATGAAGGGTAGAGCCACGGGTCGTAACACATCAGAAATGTAACGTCCACTGTTCAAAGTACCGTCAATGCGAACAAGAGGTGACCGAGACGTGTAACCAATGGCACCCCATACCATTACGCCGGATGATTCGCCAGTATGGCGATGACGAATACATGCTTCCAATGTGCGTTCACCTCGATGTCGCCAAGCACGGATGCGACCATCATGATGCTGTAAACAGAACCTGGATGCATCCGAAAAATGACGCTTTGCCATCCGTGCACCCAGGTTCGTTGTTGAGTACACCATCGCAGGCGCTCCTGTCTGTGATGCAGCATCAGGGGCAACCGCAGCCGTGGTCTCCGAGCTGATAGTCCATGCTTCTGCAAACGTCGTCGAACTGTTCGTGCAGATGGTTGTTGTTTCAAAAACTTCCCCATCTGTTGACTCAAGGATCGAGACGTGGCTGCACGATCCGTTACAGCCATGCGGATAAGATGCCTGTCAGCTCGACTGCTAGTGATACGAGGCCGTTGGGATCCAGCATGGCGTTCCGTATTACCCTGCTGAACCTACCGATTCCATATTCTGCTAACAGTCATTGGATCTCGACCAACGCGATCAGCAATGTCGCGATACGATAAACCGCAATCGCGATAGGCTACAATCCGACCTTCATCAAAGTCGTAAACGTGATGGTACGCATTTCTCCTCCTTACACGAAGCATTACAACAACGTTTCATTAGGCAATGCCTGTCAACTGCTGTTTGTGTATGAGAAATCGGTTGGAAACTTTCCTCATGTCAGCACGTTGTAGGTGTCGCCACCGGTGCCAACCTCGTGCGAATGCTCTGAAAAGCTACTCATTTGCTTATCACAGCATCTTCTTCCTGTCGGTTAAATTTCGCGTCTGTAGCATGTCATCTTCGGGGTGTAGCAAAGATAATGGCCAGTAGTGTACTTTGTCGAGACGCATTAATGTAACTGCCTGTCAAAAGTCTGAATATGGTTCCCAAGGATAGATCCATTGTGCCTTTCCGAAAGATGAAATCACCCAGGGAATGCCACGAAAACATTCCCTAGACAAAAACGCTCCGTCCTCTGACCTGGTCCCTTCAGATGATTAGTGATTTGCTACGGTCGCAGGTTCGAATCCTGCCTCGGGCATGGATGTGTGTGATGTCCTTAGGTTAGTTCGGTTTAAGTAATTCTAAGTTCTAGGGGACTTATGACCTCAGAAGTTAAGTCCCATAGTGCTCAGAACCATTTTTTGATTAGTGATTTCTCCCTGTGTGGACGATGATGCTGCTGATTCCGCAACTGATGTTCAGTTAATGAAAAGTCGCTCCAGTTGCGGTTTTAGAACTATGTTACGTCACACGGACTGTTTGGCCCTTCACATTAGGCCTAATGTAGGGACCGGTGTGTAAACTTAATAAAGTTCTTAAATAAAGTAACGAGATTGACTTTAAATCTTCTGATCATTATTGCAGGGTGTTTGATTTCAGATGTTTCTCGACGTGCACGTCAACGGGCATCTGTCTGGTGGAGCATAAAACACGATTCATTTGAAAGAGCTACCTGTCGCCACTCCCTTGAGGTCCAGTTGAGGTAATGGGGTGCAAAAAATGGTTCAAATGGTTCTAAGCACTATGGGACTTAACTTCTCAGGTCATCAGTCCCCTAGAACTTAGGACTACTTAAACCTAACTAACCTAAGGACATCACACACATCCATTCCCGAGGCAGGATTCGAACCTGCGACCGTAGTGGTCGCGCGGTTCCAGACTGTAGCGCCTAGAACCGCTCGGCCCCCCCGGCCGGCTCTGGGGTGCAATTTCCAGCCTTCGTCGCCGTTGAACAGAAGTCAGCATGGCTGCATGAGCCAGGCCCCTGCCACGGAGGCCAGTGCACAGCAACGTTCGCTGGACGGTTCATCTCGGAGGTCGGTTGCTCACCAGTTACACGTCCATTCATCTGTACATATCTCCATAGCCGTCTTTCATCCCTGTCATCTATGGCCTGTGTGCACCACAGTAGCCTCGGCGCCGGTTTTTGACAGCACAGTTTTTCCATGCACGGTATGATTTAATCAAGACTGTACGCGATCAGTTTAGCAACTTAGCTGTTTCGGAAATGCTTCTAACCATGCCCGTAAGGCAATGATGTTGCCCATGTGGACATCAGACGTCACGCTATCATCGAACATAGATGAGACTGGTCTGTGTAGTACTTGAGATACGTCTGGCCCATGGCTTTCTATAGCCTTCCTAAGGACTTAAGTTATTTACACTAATAACCTTCAAAGTTATAATTAAGAGAATGATCTTTTAGGCTTCTCGCACTTGACAAATTCATTTACAGTGGGTGTTCAATTGCTTCTAGATTAGTGTTTTGCCGGACTGTGAACAAACTATTTTAAACTAATTTCTGAATTTCTTATATGGCCAGTATCATCTGTTCCTTCAAAAACTACAGCGATTGATAAACAACTAAGATATTTTTGGAACGCAATCTACGACCAGCTTAAAGACAGAAGTAATGACACTTTCTGCAGGACCTGACCATCATTTTGCAGGTCAATGCTCAAGGACGTACAATGCAAGCTGTTACCGATTTGTTTCACTGATTGGGCTGCTAAGTGCTGTACCACCTACTACACTCCCCTGACTTAAGCCCTCGTGATTTCAACTCGATTTCTAAACTGAAGGAAACACTTCACGGCATTCGTTTCAGAACTACAACAAATTCGTCGGGCAATGGTCCACGCCGCTCGAACTGTCAAACAACTGGTACTGCTAAGAGTATCCTACGACTTCCACATCGCTGGCAAAGAGTTACACACAATTCTGGTGACTACTTTGAAGGTCAGCAAAACTTTGAAACTCGTCTCTATTTGGTACGAGTTGTAAATAAATAGTTGCCACTATTACAGTTCCAACCCTCGTATATGAGTGTACATAACATAGATCAAGAGACATGTCGCCATATACTTTAAGCTGCGTGAAAATGGAACACAGAACGGAAGTCGTCAGATACGGCTGAAATATGTGGACAATTACGTGTGAAATATTTTAAATATATGAAAAACATGTGAAGAGATGGATAGAAAGCAAGGAGGAAGGAGGAGATGGACACAGAGTGAGAGGAGAAAGTAATGGACAAAGGAGGAGGACGGGAAAATGTGCAGAGAGTGTGGAGAGAAGGAAATGGGCAAAGAAAGGAATGAGATGGACAGCGAAGGAGGAGGAATAGACAGGCAGAGAGAGAGACAGACAGACAGACAGACAGAGACAGAGAGCAGCAGAAGACGAACAGAGAGAGGGGAAGAGGAAATGGACAGAGGAAGGGGAGGAGAAGATGGACAAATAGGGGGAGGAGGAGATGTATTGAGAAGAGGTGTACGATGAGATGGACAGAGAAAGAAAGGGGGAAGATGGAGATGGGCTAATAGAAGATATGAATAAATACCTATCCGGACAACACCAAGTACGTAGCTAGTGCGTTAATAAACATGCTCGGATTTTTCACGTAGCTGAATACGAGTTTCTTCAGTAGCGTGCCGAATATGAACACTGTTAGGCCATCACTTCTCACTAAAACAACCTGAATTGAGGAGCGCAGTAGAGTACTACTTCCGCATAAGGTGGCTAGGCATGCCTGATGCTCTGCAGGTGTTGCTGCACTTTGCTACAGCCTTGAGTAATTTCACCTTTCCTGTAGACAACAGCATTGAGTCGCTGCAGCTCTCTGATTATCGATTCTTCACTTAAGTGTATGGTTTGTCCAAAAGGCGTGGTAGACGGGTGTTGGCGCGCTCTGGTGGCGATTGGTGAGAAGCTAAAAGTTAGGCCCCCTCAGGATGAGGACTAGAGTTAGCGATCAGTACAGAGGGGAAGCGGATCACTCCGTTGACGAGAGAGGAGAGAGAGAGAGAGAGAGAGAAAGGGAAGCTGCTTGTCTGCCGCGAGTCCAGCAGGATAGTTTGTGTGGTTGGCACTTCACGTCACCGAAGGACTGCTGTTGATTTCAGTAAAATTGCCACATTAGTAGCCGAAGTCACGCGTTTAGGTGACGGTGATTGCTTCTGTTTCTAGAGACATATGATCTCGCCTGCATACTTGCAACAGCAGTAGGCTTGTCTCTAACATAATCGCAACATTTTGAAAAGACCGTTAGTCGTATATTGCGATGGGAAAAGGAAGTGATTCGTCCGTTAGCCCGTTCCCAAGCAGTGACGTCAAGTAATTCGTCACACTGTTAAATTTTTGCGTGTCATATGCTGCTTTTTATACGTTATATCTGACGAATTTGTTTGTTAAAGTGTATTTTCTTTAAGTCGAGATTTAGTCTGCTGCAGACTGTTTTGTGTACCTGGAAGCAGGTAGCCGCATCACGATTAGTGCTAGCCCGGACTGGTGGTTGCGCATCGGTGACCAACTTTCTCTACGCATTTGCTTCTCTGCCTGGTCTTTCGTGGCCAGCTGAATGGAAATTGACCACGACGCGGATGAATTGTACCCTCTCTAGAGGTTCCGTGATGTGTTCGGTAGCCGAACTTGGGACTAAGCCACTCCATATCGTCCGGTAGTTCCGGAATACAAGTTAAGTCACTTATCGTATCTACTTCAGACATTTTTCATCAGCCACTAAAGTTCAAGCGCCCCAAGAGGCCGCTAGACCTAATGTACTGTGGGAGTCGTATTGGCGATCTTATTATCATGTTCATTAATTGTAAAGTAATATTCATGTACTTCTGAGTGTTTGTATACCGGAAATTGTTCAGCCTTGTTGCTTATGCTGTCGTATGTTCAGACGCAGTTTTTTTTTCTGTAATGGGGTTGAAGCACTAAGGTCTGTCTTTTTATGATAAAATTCTGTTCCAGGTTCTTAGCGTAGATTAAATTAATGTTATAAGTATAGCATCGTACCCTTCAAATGGGTTATTCGAAAGAAAAAGAAAAAGGCGTGAAGCAAGTGATGTAGTCACTGTAAAAACTGGATTTAGGATTTCCCAGACGACAGATATGAGCACGTTGCTGTTAACGGGACGAAATCGTCACACGCTCACACACAGATGCTGATGATGGTCGAAGTAGAGAGGATATAAAATGTAGGCTGGCAATGGCAAGGAAAGCGTTTCTGAAGAAGAGAAATTTGTTAACATCCAGTATAGATTTAAGTGTCAGGAAGTCATTTCTGAAAGTATTCGTATGGAGTGTAGCCATGTATGGAAGTGAAACATGGACGATAAATAGTTTGGACAAGAAGAGAATAGAAGCTTTCGAAATGTGGTGCTACAGAAGAATGCTGAAGATTAGATGGGTAGATCACATAACTAATGAGGAAGTATTGAATAGGATTGGGGAGAAGAGAAGTTTGTGGCACAACTTGACCAGAAGAAGGGATCGGTTGGTAGGACATGTTCTGAGGCATCAAGGGATCACCAATTTAGTATTGGAGGGCAGCGTGGAGGGTAAAAATCGTAGAGGGAGACCAAGAGATGAATACACTAAGCAGATTCAGAAGGATGTAGGTTGCAGTAGGTACTGGGAGATGAAAAAGCTTGCACAGGATAGAGTAGCATGGAGAGCTGCATCAAACCAGTCTCAGGACTGAAGACCACAACAACAACAACAACAAGTATAGCTGACCAATGGGTTTGTTTTAATTGGGATTTAAGTGCCTTCCGGGTTAATCTCTTTTTATATTTATTAATCTTGTAAAGTTGTTTGGTAACCATTTTGCCAAATATATGTTATCACTGAGTAAATTGTTAAATTTAATGGTCAGTAAAACAGGGTAACGAAAACTTGAATGAAGGTTTGTAAACACATAGTCCAGTCCATCCTGAAATTCCCGAAGTCATAGTTTGTATGTATCTGTGTGTGAGCGTGTGACGATTTCGTCCCGTTAACAGCAACGTGCTCATATCTGTCGTCTGGGAAATCCTAAATCCAGTTTTTACAGTGACTACATCACTTGCTTCACGCCTTTTTCTTTTTCTTTCGAATAACCCATTTGAAGGGTACGATGAATCAACTTTGGCTACTCTTCATTGTATTATATTTCTTCAGTTTCCAAATTTCCTTCATCCTTTTAGAGTGTTGTTCCCTTTCTTCTTGAGTCCACTTTCGTCTAGTTATTTTCTTTCTCTCCTGAAATTCTGCCTTTTGAACTGCCTTTCTGAAATGTGTTCTGTTTTCTATTGTGTCTATTGTAACTCTAGCATTTTCAATGTCCTTTTCAGTCTCTATGAACCATGCTGACTTGGATTTGTAGCTATTGAGTAATGTGAATATCCGCTTGGTTAGTCTGTTGTTATCCATTCTGAATATATGTCCAAAAACTGTAGTCTCCTCTTCCTCATTACATTAGTTAGTTTCTCCGTTTTCAGATATAGCTCTCTGTTTGGTCTTAACCTGTATTCAGCATTATCGTTTCTTTTAGCTCCCAGTATTTTCCTTAAAATTCTTCTTTCGACCTTCTCTAGTTTCTCAAGATCTTCATTTCTTGTTAGTTTAAGTGTTGCTGCCGCATAGAGCTTCATGTCTGGCCACTGTTTGGTAGTGTCTTAATTTCGTGTTCCAGGACAAGGATTTTTTATTATAAACGTTTTTGGTCATATGAAACACTCTTTCCATTTTGTGCACTCTAGTTTCTATAGCTATCCTTTCTTTGGCATTGTATGTAATCCACTCTCCTAGGTATTTAAAGGAATCTGTTTTGTGTATTGTGTTGTTGTCAACTGCAATATTTTGAGGAGCATCACAGATGTTTGTTATAAACTTTGTTTTTTCATAGGATATTTGTAGTCCTACTTTGGCTGCTTGTTTTTGTAGTTCTCTTATTTGTTCTTGGGCATTGTCTAGTGAATCTGTAATCAATGTCATGTCATCTGCGAAGGCTAAACAGTCGATAGTGATCTTGTTTGGATTTCTCCCTAGTTGAATCCCTTTAGTATTGATGGCCTTCCTCCATTCTCGAACTACCTTCTCCAAGACACAATTGAAAAGCAGAGGTGACAAACCATCTCCCTGTGGAACACCTGACTTTATTTCAAACGATTTTGAGAGCTCTCCCTAAATTTTACTTTCGATTTTGTATTTGGCAAAGTACCTTGAATTATTGCAGTTGTTTTAGCATCGAGTCCCAATTCTTTTAAGATATCAAGCAGTGTATTTCTGTCAATTGAATCATAGGCTTTTTTAAAATCCACAAAAGTAATTACATATTTTAAGTTCCTGATTTTCCTCATTTCTATTATGTTCTTTAAATTTAGTATTTGTTCTGCACATGACCTTCCCTTCCTAAATCCAGCCTGATACTCTCCTAGCTGTTTGTCAAGTACCTCTTCTGCTCTTTTTAAAAGCGCCTTAGACAAGATCTTATAGGTCACTCGTAAGAGGGAGATTCCCCTATAATTGCTAGTATCTGTTTTCTTCCCTTTTTTATGTAGTGGATGTATTAATGCAGATGTCCAGTCTGGTGGTAATCTGTGTGTTGTCCAGATTTCTTTTAGTATTTCTGATAGACACTGTATCATGTTGTCACTAGAGTACTTCAATAGTTCAGCAACTATATTATCCTCTCCAGGGGTTGTATTATTTTTAAGCTCTTTTATGATTTCTTTTATTTCTTCTGTGGTTGGCGGCTTGGAGTCTGGTGGTGTTGGGTTTACAATATTGAAATTAAATTTTTCTTTCGGTGGATAACAGTTATGTAGTTCTTCAAAATATTCAGCAAGTATTCTACAGTTCTCTATGCTATTGTATGCAGTTTTCTGCGTTTTTGGGTCCGTGAAAAATAGACTAGGAGGAGAGTATTTCTTTAAGTTACTTTTGAAGGTTTTGTAAAAGTCCCTAGCATTGTTCTGTTTGAAGTTGGAGTCTATCGATGCTAGTTGGTCTTTTATGTATTGAACTTGGATCTTTTTAAGGCCTTTTGAAGCTTGCTTCCGGGCTTCTTTTAGGGAGTTCCTATTTTTATCATTTTTGTTGGCATTCCAAATGTTCCAAGCTCGTTGTCTTGTTAGGATTAGTTTGTCACACTCATCATTCCACCAGGCATGTTTCCATTTTTTGGTAAGGAGAATGGTTTCTTCTGTTGTCTGTACTATATGTTTTTGAAGTTGTTCCCATGTTTTAGGTGTTTTCTTTTCCAAAAGTGTCCAGAAATTGTGTTCCTTGGTTAATTTCTGAGTGTCAAACTTTTTAGGTTGATATTCGCTCTTTCTTTTATATATTGGTCTAATTTTGAATTTAACGACAGATAGATAGTGATCTGAATCTAAACTTGCACTCTTAGCAACTTTTACATTGAGTATCTCTGATGCAGACAGTCTGCTTATAGCAACATGGTAAAGTTGTTTCTCCCCACAGACTGGATTCAGGGAAAACCCATGTAGTTTGTTTTCTAGGGAGTTTTTTGAAATATGTAGACTTTAGAACTATGTCATGTTCTCTGCATAAACTAATAAGTCTTTCTCGATTTGCATTGGTTCTTTTATGTGCAGGGAATTTGCCTACTATGGATTGGTGATGACGTTCTTTGCCGATTTGAGCATTAAAGTCTCCCAACAATATTATTGTGTTTTTGGATGAAATCTGGTCTAAGGTGTTTGACAGTTCCTGCCAAAAAATTTCTGTTCATTCTTTTTGTGTTCTGTTTTTCTCATTTGTTGGTGCATGTGAGTTTACAATGATATACAGTTTGTTTACTGATTTGAAGGTTAATGTTGAAAGCCTTTCATTGACAGATTTAAATTCTACTATCGAGTTTAATATATTTTGGTTTACAATGAATCCTGTTCCAAATTGGGGTACATTCTTCGTAACTCTTTTTCCTGGCTTCCCTTTGAAGATTCAGAATCCCTCTGAATCAAATGAATGTATCAGTATACCTTGTTTCTTGGAGTGCAGTTATCATTATATTTTTCTGTTTTATAAAATTTATTAACGTTTTAAGTTTTCCTGTTTTTAGGAGTGAGTTTACGTTGAACGTTGCCAAGTAGTTTATATTTTTGTGTTTAATTTTATTTGTTGCTTGCTTAAGGCAGGTTTCAGGATGCTCCGACTCATCCTTCGCATATTGCTGTAGGCCCCCAGAATCCGAATGCCTACTTTTAATTTCCTTAGTAATTGGAGATTGGTTACTCCCTGGGGTAAAATCTCTTACAAGGTGCGTATCCATTGTTGATTGTTTGTTGGGTTAGGGGAACAAGCCCCTAAGGATTCTACTCGAGGTTATTAGCTCCGAGGAATGGTTTTCAGCCGCACCACTGGTGGACAGACGCTGACCACTCAGCCACTTGTTTCAAGACAGACGCCAAGTGGATTTTTTTCTTTGGTTGCCTCTTCCGTTAGTTCCGCCGTACCGAGAACTATTCCCTCCGCCTTCACTACCGTTGAGGTCATCACTGTAGTCCTAGCAAGGAGCCCTTACAAGGTGCTATCACCCGGGCCGGGTGAACCTTGGTTTTTTAACGAGGTTCACGCCTTTAGATATGAAAGAACAATGTCATGAAGTCATTAATGTGAGAATCAATTAATACAGGTATTCAGTACTATAACAATGGCTCACTCAACAACGGGAAAATACTGGCAATCAAGCGTACAAGTGCGGCCCAAGAGGTCACAAGGCGAAGCCAAATGTCATACAACCAAAGAAAATACAAGTACTAAGTAAGCTACAATATAATATTGTAACTTAAAAAGTATAAAGCCGTAAAAAATTAGCTACAATGAATATAAGAGTTTTATATACATACAGTACATTCATCGTACCTTATTCTTCACTGTGTTTATACGCCTGAAGTTACGAAATTCCTCCCCAAGCTCTACCATCCTAGCGTTTGTAGGGAGGTTTGTGTGTTTCAGTGATCCACTGAGGTATGCTGGCGGGAGCAATGCTCCTAGTAGCGTCACCCATGCCAGACTAGTCGGTTGTTGAGATTCCAGTCCCCCTAGGGTGCTATCTTCTTAAGAGTACTTGGGTGGCAACAACACGGGCCCTTAGTTAAGTCTGACATTACTTCCACTTACTTGTGTCAGGCATCATCTGTTCAACGCCACCGTTACAATCGTATATGCACCACAAGAAGCAAAAACGATGAATCTAGAACCTTATACGAAGCAGTACAAAAGACTAAAAAAATACTGTGCTACTAATCAGATTATTATGATGGATTACTTCAATACCAGAATAGGAAATATCCCAGTAAATAATATTATACGGCCTTTTGCAGAAGTGGTATGTAATGAAAATGGAAAAAATACTAAGAGATTTTGCATTTACAATAATCTAACACTAATAACCTCACATTTTAAGAAAAGAGATATACATAAATATACTTGGGCAAGTAGAGGTCTTAGATCAATAATTGACAACATTTTGGCAAATGATAAGCTATCCGGTCAAGTAAGGGATAGAAGAGCTTACAAAGGAGAAAATGTAGGACCAAATCATCTACTAATCTCCAAAATAGATCTTTTTGTGAAAATGAAGAAAATAACAAAACAAACAACTAACCAACACGATCAGACCGTTTATAAAGTATACTTGCTTGAAGAGAACAGCATCAAACATGTTTCAAAGCAGCTTAAACAAAGAGTTAGCGGACTTGCAAACTAAAGATAATGTGGAAGAACAGCAGCAAAATCTAAAGAATGTGATATATAGAGTAGCAGGAAGAGCTCTTGACAAAAAGGAAAAAATAAGGAAGAGAAATTGCCTAAGTATTTGGAATGAGAATATAATGAAAGATGTTTGAGAAAAACAGGGCGCATATACGAAATACTTAAGCAACGACACAGCTGAAAAGAAGCAGTCCTACACGAAGAGAAGAAATATTCCTAAATGTGTAGTAGCAAAAGCACGCCAAAAATTGGGATAGACTTATTTCTGGTATCGAGAATGATGTTCATGGGAAACAGTGAATGGCCTATAATGTTTTAAAAACTTTTAACACAACAGAAAAGGAAAACAAGCAAATAAACAACTTTGAACAACAACAACGAGGAAATTATTACAAAGGGTTATGGTGTGATTTTACAACACAAGAAACCGAAATTGAACCAATAGGTGAAAAGACATCAGATGAAATACAGTCTGACGAAATAACATCTGCCTTAACATCACTTGAGAACAAAACAACGACAGGAAGAGATGGTATCAATGCTGAACTGCTAAAATACGGGGCAATGATGCCATGTCTACGATAGCTACATCTCTTAAATGAAAGTTGGAGGAGAAAGAGCATCCTCAAAGACTGGAAGACTGCTAGAGTAATATCAGTTTTTAGGAAAGGAGATAAAAGCCTGGATCCAGCATACGAGACATATGCTAAGATTTTAAACACAGGACTTAAAAACATAGTGGAAGTAGTACTGCATGAGGAACAAATGGGTTTTAGAAAAGGACACTCAACGACAGATGCAGTTTTGATTTTACAACATACAATATAAAAACGCAGAGACTAGAATAAACAAACGCACATTGCCCTTATCGATTAAAACAAAATGGTTTTGACAGTGTCAATAGGCAGAAACTTTCGAAGATAATAACGAATCGCAGATATTCGAAACAACGAACAAATGCGAAACGAAATTTGTATCAGAACTCGACTATGACTCTAGATCCAAACGGAAAAATTGTTAATGAGATACCAGCTAAAAAAGGAGTACACAAAGGCTGCTGTATCTCCCCAACTTTAACATTTACATACATGAAATACTGCGTGTATGGGAACCAGAATTTCAAACGGTATATACCTAGACGAGGTACTCTTTCAAATAACTTACTATAAGCTAACGATGCAGTGATTCTGTAGATAAAGAAGAGGATCTTCAGAAAGCAATTTACTTACTGAAACAAATAAGTACGAAATTAAACATGGAGATCTCCACTGTAAAAACTAAGACAATGCCTTTCATGGGGAATGAACACGTTAGAACCAAAATAGTGGTAGATCAGAAGATTTTAGAGCAAGCAAACCACTTCAGTTGTCTAGGATGGGAGGTGACATATGGGTACAGCAAAGATATAAAAATTAATCTTTGTAAATTAAGCTTTGTATATGGAAGAATCACGAGAAACCTTAAAAACAAAACTCATAAAGATACTCAAATTAAATTCTACAAAACATTTGCAGTCCTCACACTGCTCTATGTAAGCGAGACCTGGGTGATTAGCAAAAAGTAATAAAGCTGTATTCAGACACAAGAAATGAAATTCCTGAGACGAGTTAAAGGTTGCACAATAGAAGACAGACTGAGGAATCAAGATATTAGAAAAGAACTAAAATTTTTTATTCTAAACAATAAAATTCTAGACTATATGACAAAATGGAACGAACACCGAAAAAGAATAGAGTGTGACAGACTCCCTAGGAGGCCAGAAATAACAAGTATCAACGAAGAAGAGATAGAGGAAGACCTCGACAACTATGTGTACTCTAACAGGCAGCTCCACCTAGTATCTGCAGAGTAGAATAAGAAGGAAAGGAAGAAGAAGGAGTTACGAAATTATATTGTACCTTACTTTGTACTTGTCTTTGGTTGTATGATCAGTATTCAACATGGATTTTCTCCAAGTATATTGATGCTGTTAATGTTCGATAGCAAGCTTATTTTTGCAAGATCTCTGTTAGTGGAATCAGTATTTTTACGGAAGAGAGTTCTTTCTCTAAATGTGTCGTAATGCGACAGTATGAAACATGTTCCATGTCCGTAACACATATTGAAGCCGCGATATAGGTCTACAATCGTATCCATCTGTCCCACGACCAATCTGGAAAATTGGAATGATCTTCTCTTTCTTCTAATCTCTAATTACCCATCGTAGCTCCAGCGACCTACGGTAAACTGTTGCCTCAGGAGAAGCAAGCTATTCCGCATAACCTCTGAAGAATCACACAGATACTGAATTCAGTCCATATGCCTTCCCACTCTTGAACAATATTGTTTAATTTGAATATTCGTTAATTTCCTAATCCGCAATGACTCATCACAGAACCTGCTATTTTGGCGTTCGTGAGGTGACTAAAAGGAGAAACCGCATTATAATCACCCGCAGTGAAATCATTTCGGAGGTACGAATTCATTATTTCAGCCTTCTCTCTGCAATCTGTCATTTAGTATCAGTGTGGTCAATGAGCGACTGAACAGATGATTTAGATCTTCTTACGTATTTCAGTAGGATCAAAACCTTTTTTTGAATTTTTGTCAGATCGTCTGTGAAAACGTTACTTTCGAATTCATTGAAATCTTCTCGCATTGCCTTAAGCCGGCTTCGTTCTTTTGTTTGTCAACAATGGTTTGACCTTGTTTAAATCTTTAAAAAAGTTCTCTTTTCTTTCAGGGTATGGCAGTTGAACCACAGAGAGTCTTTCCCTTCCATCGGAATTTTGGTCGACACATACAGAGAAGTATCGTGCAATGCTTTTGAATTCATTTTTGCTCCACATCTTTCTCCTAAGAGCTGAATATTTATCCAATACCACTCACTAATACGGGGAGTAAACGGTACCTCTTATTTAATACGGCAGTTGAAACACACAGTCTTTCCCTTCCATCAGAATTTTGGTAGGCACATATGGAGATGTATCATACAATGTTTTGAATTCGTTTCTACTTCACATCTTTGTCCTGAGAGCTGAATATCCGTCCAATACCACTCACTAACACGGGGAGAATGTACGTTTTAACTACTAAATTTGCAGAAGCTATGGGCAAGCAACTGAAAAAAAATATGACAAATATGTAGGGATTTCAACGTTTTTTATATTTGTAAGAAGTCTTCGGACTGGTTTGGTACGGCCTGCCACGAAATCCTCTCCCCCGCCAACCTCTTCGTCTCAGAACAGCACTTGCGACATGCGTCCTCAATTAAAAGCTGGATGTATTCAAATCTCCGTCTTCCACTACAGTTTTTGCCCTTTGCAGCTCCCTCTAGTACCATGGAAGTCATTCCCTGATGTCTTAAGGATGTCCTATCACCCTGACGCTTCTCCATGTCAGTGTTTTCCACATATTCCTTTTCTCTCTGATTCTGCGCATGAGCTCCTCACACCTTACCTTATCAGTCCACCTAGTTTTCAAGAGTCGTCGGTAACACCATCTCAAATGCTTCGATTCTATTCTGTTACGGTTTTCCCGCAGTCCATGTTTCACTACCATACAACGCTGCACTCCAGACGTACATTCTCAGGAATTTCTTCCTGAAATTGAGACAGATATATGATACTAGTAGACTTCTCTTGGCCAGGAATGCCCTTTTTGCCATTACTAGTCTGCTTTTGATGTCATCCTTGTTCCGTCCGTCATTGGTTATTTTACTGCCTAGGTAGCAGAATTCCTTAACTTCATGTACTTCGTGACATCAGTCCTGATGTTACGTTTCTCGCTGTTCTCGTTACTACTATTTATCATTACCTTCGTCTTTCTTAGATATACTCTCAATCCATGCTCTGTACTCATAAGACTGTTCATTCCTTTTAGCAGGTCATGTAATTTTTCTTCACTTTCACTCAAGATAGCAGTGTCATTAGCTAATCATATAATTGTTATTCTTTCACCTTGAATTTTCAATCCACTCCTGAACCTTTCTCTTATTTCCATCATTGCTTCTTCGATGTACAGATTCAACAGTAGGGGTGGAAGACTACATCCCCGTCTAACACACTCTTAATCCGAGCCCTTTATTTTTGGTCGTCCACTCCTATTAATCCGTCTTGACTATTGTACATATTGTATATTATCCGTCTCTCCCTACAGCTTACCCCTATTTTTGTCAGGATTTCGAACATCTTGCATCATTTTACATTTTCGAACGCTTTTTCCAGATCGACAGATCCTATGAACGTGTCTCGATTTTTCTTTAGTCTTGCTTCCATTATCAACCACAACGTCAGAATTGCTTCTCTGGTGTCTTTACCTTTCCTAAAGTTAAATGATCGTCATCTAATACACCTTCAATTTTGTTTTCCGTTCTTCTGTATATTATTCTTGTCAGCCACCTGGACGCATGGGCTATTAAGCTGATTGTGCGATAATGTTCGCACTTGTCAACTCTTGCATTCTTTGGAATTGTGTAGACGATATTTTTTTCTGAAGTGAGATGGTATGTCGCCAGACTCACACATTCTATACATCAACGTGAATAGCCGTTTTATTGCCACTTCCGCTAATGATTTTAGAAATTCTGATGGAATTTTATCTCGCCCTTCTGCCTTATTTGATCTTAAGCACTCCTAAGCTCTCTTAAATTCTGATTCTAATAGTGGACCCCTTATCTCTTCTATATCGACTCCTGTTTCTTCTTCTTTCACATCAGACAAATCTTGCCTCTCATAGAGGCCTTCAGTGTACTCTTTCCATCTATCCGCTCTCTCCTCTGCATTTAACAATAGAATTCCGGTTGCCTTGTTCGTTTTACCACTCTTGCTTCTAATTTCACCAAAGGTTGTTTTGATTTTCCTAAATGCTGAGTCAGTCCTTCTGACATTAATTTATTTCGCGATTTCTTCACATTTTTCATGCGGCCATTTCGTCTTAGCTTCCCTGCACTTCCTGTTTATTTCATTCCTCGGCGACTTGTATTTCTGTATTCCTGAATTTCCCTGAATATTTTTGTACTTTCATCGATCAGTTGAAGTGTTGCGTCTGCTCCCCATGTTTTCTTTGCAGTTACCTTCTTTGTTACCTTCTTTGTACTTATGTTGTTCTTCTCAACCTCTGTAATTGCCCATTTTAGTGTTGTTCGTTCTTTTTCATGTGTACTAGCTACTGAGCTATTTCTTATTGTTGTAGCTGCAGCCTTAGAGTACTTCAGGCGTATCTCGTCATTCCTTAGTATTTCAGTATCCCACTTCTTTGTGTACGCATCCTTCCTGGATAATTCTTAACTTTCAGCCTACTCTTCATCACTACTACATTGTGATCTGAGTCAGTACCTTCTCCTGGGTATGCCTTACAATCCGGTATCTGATTTCGGATTCTCTGTCCGACCATGATGCAATCTAACCGAAATCTTCCCGTATCACCTGGCCTTTTCCAAGTGTACCTCCTCCTCCTGTAATGTGCTAGTAACAAGGTATGAGAGAGGAGAAAGAATAATTGAATGAATTTCACCTAGTAATATAGAATACTTTTTTCAGGAACTCAGCGTTATGTTCTCGGAATTTATTAGAGGTGAAGCCATACTTACCAACTGATAAAAGCCGGCCGGAGTGGCATAGCGGTTCTAGGCGCTACAGTCTGGAACCGCGCGACCGCTGCGGTCGCAGGTTCGAATCCTGCCTCGGGCATGGATGTGTGTGATGTCCTTAGGTCAGTTAGGCTTAAGTAGTTCTAAGTTCTAGGGGACTGATGACCTCAGAAGTTAAGTCCCATAGTGCTCAGAGGCATTTGAGCCATTTGAACTGAGAAAATAAGAAGTAACTTCGTAACAGTAGCTCCCATGTACGGAAGCATTCTCCGAGAGAAGTTATATACTGGTGTTAGTCAGTGATCTAAATTTCATGACAATCTTTATGAAACTACCTTAAGCAATAAAAGAGAGAAATCGATGTTTGGACTCTTTGACTACATATGCCTTTGCAGCAGCGCTCTGTCAAATGCATCCCATTCTTTTATTTTTTGTGAAGAGCCTGCTTTTATCAAACTTCAACTTTGATGCACATATTTGTATTAAATAATTATCAACAACATCCCATAGCATTTTTTTGTTTTGCACCTAACAGCAATCAAAGAACCGTTCTTCTGACGAACGCGAGAAAGGAAGAAAGCCAGTTTCATCGTCTTACGTAGTGTTGGCATCATGCTCTTGGTATTCCAAGGTGAATGTCAGGAAAAGATTATTTTCAAAGGGACTGTTGTTAATCCAGACACACGTACTTATTCTCTAGCCCATTAAAGCGGCAATTTCTTAATATTTTAGTTTCATCAGTGAACTGTTATTGCCTGCTGCCTGAAAGTTTACATAGCTCTGACAGTTCTGTAGTAAGTTCTGTATAAATCTCTGCAATCACGTGAATACAAGGGTATAATAAGGAAATACGGGTAACTCAGGAGTAGGTTTAGTAATGAATAAGAAAGTAGGACCGCGGATAAGCTACTATGAACAGCATAGTAACTCATTATACTAGCCAAGATAGACACGAAGCGCACACCCACCATATTAGTACAAGTTTGTAGGTCAACCAGAATCGTTGTGCTTTGTGTATTGTGGTTAAAAGAATCGAGACACTACAAGAAAATCTATGGCAACCGAAGGAAGAGAAACTGCGATGTCTAGTCGATCTCGACGTCATTGGAAATGGAGCACAATCTTATATATGACAAGGTTGGGATAGGAAATCGTTCCTGTTCTTTTCAAAGGAGCGATTTCAAAAATCAAATGAGCAGTTTAGGGAGGTAGATGTAAGTGCACAAAACTTTCGTAATGCAGCCCAAATGATAGTAGCTTTAAACATGCTGATATTTAGAGCTGAAAATGTTTTTTAACAGGAACAGCTCAAACCCGAGATCAGATTTCTATGACACATATTCCAGAAGAACGACTACAGACAACGAGATATTAAGTTACCTGTCTTAAAAACATACAGTGAGCTGACAAACTTCGTGGCATGGCGATATGCACATACACAGACGGTGGGAGTATAGCCTTTTTTTTTTTTTTTTTTTTTTTTTTTTTGAGTCATCAGTCTTCTGCCCCCCCCCTCCCTCCTCCCCTCCTCCCACAACTCCTCACCCATTAACCATGGACCTTGCCGTTGGTGGGGAGGCGTGCGTGCCTCAGCCGTACAGATAGAGACGTACCGTAGGTGCAGCCACAATGGAGAGATATCTGTTGAGAGGCCAGACACACGTGTGGTTCCTGAAGAGTGGCAGCAGTCTATTCAATAGTTGCAGTAGCAACAATCTGGATGAATGACTGATGTTACCTGGTAACAATGACCAAAATGGCCTTACTACGTTAGTACTGCGAATGGCTGAAAGCAGGGGGAACTACGGCCATAATTCTTCCCGATGTCATGCAGCTCTAATGCATGGTTAAATGATGATGGCATCCTATTTTGTACAATATTCCGGGGGTAAAATTGTCCCTTATTCGAATCTGCGGACAGGTACTACTTAGGTGGATGTCGTTGTCAGGAGAAACAAAACTGGCGTTCTACGGGTAGGAGTGTGGAATGTCAGATCCCTTAATCGGACAGGTAGGTTAGAAAATTTAAAAAGGGAAATGGATAGGTTAAAGTTAGATATTGTGGGAGATAGCAGAGTTCTGTGGCAGGAGGAACAGGACTTCCGGTCACGTGAATACAATGTTATAAGTAGGAAATAGGGGTAATTCAGGAGTAGGTTTAATAATGAATAAAAAAGTAGGACCGCGGATAAGCTACTATGAACAGCATAGTAACGCGTTATCCTAGCCAAGATAGACACGACGCGCACACACACTATATTAGTACAAATTTGTAGGCCAACCAGCTCCACAGATGGTGAAGAGATTGAAGAAATGTATTATTAGATAAAAGAAATCATTCATATAGTTAAGGGAGACAAAAATATAATGTTCATGGGAGACTGGAATTCGATAATAGGAAAAGAAATAGAAAGAAAACCAGTAGGTGAATATGGACTGGAGGGGGAAAGGAATGAAAGAGGAAGCCGCCTGGTAGAATTTTGCACGGAGCATAACTTAATCATAATTAACACTTGGTTTAAGAATCACGAAAAAAGATTGTATTCGTGGAAGAGGCCTGGAGATACTGGAAGGTTTCAGATAGATTATATAATGGTAAGACGGAGATTTAGGAACCAGGTTTTAATTTGTAAATATTTCCAGGGGCACATGTGGACTCTGACCACAGTTAGTTGGCTATGAACTGTGGATTAAAACTGAAGAAACTCCGAAAAGATAGGAGTTTACGAAGATAAGATCAGGGTAAATTGAAAGAGTTTCAGAGAGTGCGTTAGGGAATGATTGACGACAACTGGCGAAAGCAATACACTGGAAGAAGAATGGATAGCTATGAGAGATGAAATAGTGGAGTCAGCAGAGAATAAGTATGAAACTTCTTGGCAGATTAAAACTGTGTGTCGGACCCAGACACGAACTCGGGACCTTTGCCTTTCTCGGGCAAGTGCCCTACCAGAGCACCAGGTCCCGAGTTCGAGTCTCGGTCCGGCACTCAGTTTTAATCTGCCAGAAAGTTTCAGCAGAGTGAAAATCTTATTCAGAGAATAAATAGGTGAAAAGACGACGACTAGTAGAATGTAGTTAACGAAAGGAGAAAATATAAAAATACAGTAAATGAAACAGGCGAAAGGGAATAAAAATGTCTAAAAAATGAATTTGATAGGAACTGCAAAATGGCTAAGCAGGAATGGCTAGAGGACAAATGTAAGGACTTAGAAGCATGTATCACTATGGGAAAAATAGATGCTGCCTACAGGTAAAATCAAGAGATCTTTGGAGAAAAGAGAATCACCTATGTGAATGACAAAGGTTCAGATGGAAAATCAGTCCTAAGCAAACAAGGGGAACCCGAACGGCGGAAGGAACATCTGGAGTGTCTATATATGGGAGGCGTACTGAGGGCAATGTTATGGAAACTGAAGAGGACGTAGATAAAGATGAGGTGGGAGAGGCCCCAGGAGTAGACAACAGTCCGTTAGAACTACTGGACAGTCTTGGGAGAGCCAGCCCTGACAAAACTCTTCCATCTGCTGAGCAAGACGCATGAGACAGGCAAAATACCCTCAGACTTCAAGGATAATATAATAATTTCAATTTCAAAGAAAGCAGGTGTTGACAAGCGTGAAAGTTACCGCACTATCAGTTTAATAAATCGTGGTTGCAAAATACTAACACAAATTCTTTGCAGGCGAATGGAAAGATTGGCAAAAGAGGACCGCGGGGAAGATCAGTTTGGATTCCGTAGAAATGTTGGAACACCTGAGGCAATACTGACCCTACGACTTATCTTAGAAAATAGATTAATGGAGGGCAAACCTACGTTTCTAGCATTTGTAGACTTAGAGAAAGCTTTTGACAATGTTGACTGGAGTACTCTCTTTCAAATTCTGAAGGTGGCAGGGGTAAAACCCAGGGAACGAAAGGCTATTTACCATTTGTACCGAAACCATATGGCAGTTACAGGAGTCGAGGGGAATGAAAGGGAAGCAGTAGTTGGGAAGGGAGTGAGACAGGGTTGTAGCCTATCCCCGATATTATTAAATCTGTGTATTCAGCAAGCGGTGAAGGAAACAAAAGAAAAATTCGGAGTAGGAATTAAGATCCATGGAGAAAAAATAAAAACTTTGAGGTTCGCCGACGACATTGTAATTCTGTCAGACACAGCGAAGGACCTGGGGCAGCAGCTGAATGGAATGGACAGTGTCATGAAAGGAGGATATAACATGAACATAAAAAAAGCAAAACTAGGATAATGGAATGTAGTGGAATAAAATCGGGTGATGCTGAGGAAATTAGATTAGGAAATGAGACACTTAAAGTAGTAGATGGAATTTACTATTTGGGAACAAAATAATGCTGATGGTCGAAGTTGAGAATATACGAGATGTAGACTGGTAATGGCAAGAAAAGCGTTTCTGAAAAAGAGAAGTTTGTTAACATCAGGCACAGATTTAATTGACTGGAAGATGTTTTTGAAAGACTCATATCGAGTTTAGCCATGTATAGAAGTGAAACAAGAAGGTAACAGAAGGTTTCGAAATATGGTACTACAGAAGAATGCTGAAGATTAGCCGGGTAGAACAAGTAATTAATAAGGAGGTATTTGTTAGGGTATTTATTATTCGGAAATCCACAGAATCAAGAGGGTGCCGAGAATACCATATTTCGTTCATTAACCGTCACCACTGACAACGCAGTTGCCGACGGACTTCACATAACGACCCAGAACAGCAGCTTTTGCGAAAAATTGCCAGTGCAGACACACAAGCAGCACTGTGTGAAATAAACTCAGATATCGATCTAGGACGTACGTCAAACGTATCGTGCAGCTCAGGGCGGTGAAATTTGAGGTTAATGGTCTACGGCAGCAGACGACCGAAGCGAGTGCGTTTGCTAACAGAATGAAATCGCCAACTGTGCCTCTCCTGGGCTCGTGACCATATCGGTTGGACCCTAGGAGACTGAGAAACCGTGACCTGGTCATTTCAGTTGGTGAGAATTGATGGTAGGATTCGAGTATGAGCCATTGATCCAGGTTGTCACTGTGGAAGCTGGTGGTGACTCCGTAATGGTGTGGTCTCTGTATACATCGAGTGGACAGAATCGTCTGGTCCAACTAAATCGATCATTGACTGCAAATAGTTACGTTAGGCTGCTTGGAGACCATTTGCAGCCATTCATGGACTTCGTATTCCCTAACAACGATGAAACTTTTATGGATGTCAGTGCGCCATATCACCAGGCCGCAATTGTTCGTAATAAGTTTGCAGAACATTGTGGACAGTTCGAGCGGCCAGCCGCTGTGGCCGAGCGGTTCTAGGCGCTTCAGTCCGGAACCGTGTTGCTGCTACGGTCGCAGGTTCGAATCCTGCCTCGGGCATCGATATGTGCGATGTCCTTAGGTTAGTTACCTTTAAATAGTTCTGATGACCTCAGGTGTTAAGTCCCATAGTGCTTAGAGCTATTTGAACAGTTCGAGCGAATGATTTGGCCACACAGATCTCTCGACATGAATCCCGTATTACATTTATGGGACGTAATCTAGAGATCAGTTCGTGCACAATATCCTGCACCGGCAACACATTCTAAATTAATTACGGCTATAGAAGCAGCATGTTTCAATATTTCTGGAGGATTCCAACGACTTATTGAATCCATGCACGTTGCTGAACAACGCCGGGAAAAAGGAGGAATCCGATGACTTTTGTCAAACTAGTGTAGATATTCAGTCATAACTTCCTTACCAATCTTCTTCCATTACGTTGTCGACATAATCTCTGTTAGCATATGGAAGTTCCGTGGCTTCTTGACGTCTCCCTGGCATAATTCGGTCAGCTAAATAAAGCAGCAAACGGCCTACAGAAATCCCCTGATGATGACACGGAGGAAGTCGTCGAAAGCTGGAGGCTGCCTGACAGAGAAAGTGAAGCACCGAGAAGGGGATGGGGAACGGAAATGAATCTTTTGGCAGGGTATGTGAAGGTATTTATGTGATTACAAAATCGAGGCAAATTTACAAAGAACTTGGGAATATGAACGCACCCGCTTTGGCCTGGATGCATGCGTTGATTTGTTTGAAATGGCACCACGAGACTGTCGCATGAGTGCCTCTCCAACACATTGGAAGAATGGGACCTTTCCCCAGGACACCACCATATTCAACGAATTTGCAACTTTGATGATTCACATAACCGCCAATGGTTTGTATGAGTACCAAATTACATTGACATCCGAATACGTCTTCTTCTCACGCTGTGTACCTGGCGGAACAGAAACTCCGTCGGATACTGGTAATTCGTTGCTACTGGTTTCATTCTCTTCGAAACTGTGCCACCTTGTTCTGAGAGTGTTACAGACATAGGGAAGTCCCTGCTTCATCGAACATACGATTAACATCTGTTGCCGGCCGCTGTAGCTATGCGGCTCTAGGCGCTTCAGTCTGGAAGCGCGTGACCGCTGCGGTCGCAGGTTTGAATCCTGCCTCGGGCATGGATGTGTGTGATGTCCTTATGTTAAGTTAGGTTTAAGTAGTTCTAAGTTCTAGGGAACTGATGACCACAGATGTTAAGTCCCATGGTGCTCAGAGCCATTTGAACTATTTAACATCTGTTGACATAAGAGAAAGCCAAAAGTCTGAATCTACCACACTATGGAACGCAGGGACTCCAACTTAATCAAGAAATTGAGCTCGATTAGTGTAACAAGCCCATGTGATTCCAACCGTATACGAGTGTTGATTTGACAGCGAAGTTGGGGCATAAGGAATACCGACAGCGGAAGTTGATCAAGTCAGCTACCCATCTGATCTTTAAAGTCTGTTGTACGATCTGGCGACAACGTTATTGCACTTCGCCTCCAGTGGCCGTTATCGGAAATACTTGGTGACATTACAGTAAACAAGTATGGCAACCCACAAGACAGCTGCACATATACTGTCAAGTGGTTCAGCGTGTCATCATAAATATCGCGATGAAAACTTATCGTAAGCCAACCGAAGTGCCCTCGCTCCCAGGTGCAATAAAGTTGTGTTCGACTAAAACAAATTTTCACAAACCAACTAACTTCAACTGCCTCTTTCAGCAAACACAACATCGCGCTGTGCACAAGGAGAGCGAACATATAATATGATAAATAATCCTCACTTCCTCACCTGACTCATGAAGTAATACCACAGTGTCATGTGAGAGTGAAAACAGTGTCAGCGAAAGGGCCTGTAAGGAGGTACAGTGTGTTCACAAAAGCTAGTACAACAGCTAGGTGATCCTGTTTTTCTACA
Organism: Schistocerca americana; assembly: GCF_021461395.2. Taxonomy (NCBI): domain Eukaryota; kingdom Metazoa; phylum Arthropoda; class Insecta; order Orthoptera; family Acrididae; genus Schistocerca; species Schistocerca americana. Next base: position 497,993,017 of record NC_060121.1, read on the forward strand.
TGGCATTTGCACTCACTTTCTGTGGTCAAATGCCTTTCCGGCAATGAGCACATTACATATTAATAGGAAAGAGGAGGCGTACATGCAGCATAATATTTGTGGGCCAGTGATTTTATAACAAAGCACATTCGAGTTCCGGGAAAAAAGAAGTTTGACAGAAATTTTGCGTCGGCGAGCTCTTACTAGACCACTAAACGCCAAGTTACTCCTTGCGGGCATTGTAGTTCTCTAAAAATAATATTCAGTTCCTAGTGCAACCTGAAGTAAGACTACAGGAGTGAGAAACGTTACACTTACATAAGTGAGTTATTTCGCTACCTCATGTTAGCCTAGCAGGAAGCGGGCGACTCGCAGGCTCATCTGAAGAACCTACGATGCACCGGAAATGGCGGAGTGCCAGTCTCAAATATGGTTTCTTACAACTGATAGAAATTCAGTAACAAATCACAGTAACATAATAAAGCAAATTTGATTACATCGTCTGTCTCAGGGAAATGAAGTATATCCAGTGAAGAACATCTTAAAAACTACAGAAGTTAATATTTTACTGTGACTACATATTTTCACATTGAACCTTTAAATTAACAACTTTTAAATGCTTCATGCGATTTCCCCAGACAATATCTCAGATGATAGCATTGCACTGTAGTTCTCATCCCTGATTTGTATCTAATTTATTTATTGAATCATTTCGATCATTTTATTTGTAGACCCGTGGACTGCGGATGTTTTTATTATTATTAAGTGAAACGTCCTCGGTCCTGGGTTCGAGCCCCGCCACCTCTTAAATTTTGAATAAAAATCATTAGCAGTGGTGGATGAAGACTTCCGGGATAATAAGTCACCCTCATTCTGGGACGGGCCTTGTCAAAGAGGACGGAGGAGCAGACGGGTGTTCCGGGCACACTCTTGCCCTTGAGGTGGGAAACGGTACCTAAAGGTGAAAGAATCAATAATGACCAACGCCAAGATGATGCAAAAGGCAATGGAAAGCACTGCACTTGAGACACACGACGTATTTCCACAGGACATGCGCGCTGTAATTGAAAAAGTGTCATGATTTCTCCATTGGCAAAAGATTCGGATACCTGGGATGGGGTGCCAAGGGGAAGGTGACCATGAGAAAATGATTGAATAACCAAGTAAAAGATAACGTTCTACGAGTCTGAGCATGGAATGTCAGAAGTTTGAACATGGTAGGGAAGCTAGAAAGTTTCAAAATGAAAATGCTATGGGTCTGTCTTGATGTAACGGAGGTCAGTGAAATCAAAAGGAAAGAAGACAAGAATTTATGGTTAGATGACCATAGGGTAAAATCAACAGCTGCAGAAAATGGTATTTACAGGAAGGTAGAGCAAAGATTGAGTTCCTGGGAACAGTTCAGTAGTAGCGTTAGTCTCATAAGAATCAACAACAAATAAACACCGTCGATAATAGTTCAGGTACACATGCCGAAGTAGAAATCCGAGGATGAAGAGACTAAAGTGGAGACACTGAACGGGTAATTCAGTATGTAAATTGAGATGAAAATCTAATAATACGGAATTGGAATGCAGTTGTACAGGGAAAAGTAAAAGAAAGGGTTACAGAAGAATATGGGCTTGGTACTACGATGATAGAGGAGAAAGACTAATTGAGTTCTGCAATAAATTTAAGTTACTCATATTGAATACTCTGTTCAAGAATAAAAAAGGAAGTTTGCTGGAAAAATCCGGGAGTTAAGATTTCAGACTGAAGCATGGTCAACCAAAGATTTAGAAATCAGCGGCCGGAAAAAGATCCTGCAAGAACGGGGCCAACGACGACTGAAGAGAATGATTCATCGTGACAGAAGTGCAACCCTTCCGCAAATTGCTGCAGATTTCAATGCTGGGCCATCAACAAGTGTCAGCATGCGAACCGTTCAACAATATATCATCAGTATGGCCTTTCGGAGTCGGTGACCCACTTGTGTACTCTTGATGACTCCTCAACACAAAGCTTTGCGAATCGTTTGGACACGTCAACACAGACATTGGACTGTTGATGACTGGAAACACGTTCCCTGGTCGGACGAGTCTCATTTCAAATTGTATCGAGCGAGTAGACGTCTACGGGTAAGAAGAAAACCTCATAAATCCATGGACCCTCCATGTAAGCAGGGGACTATTCAAGCTGGTGGAGGCACTGTAATGGTGTGGGGCGTGTGGAGTTGGAGTGATAAGTGATCCCTGATACGTCTAGATACGGTTCTGATAGGTGACGAGTACGTAAGCATCCTGTCTGAATTCTTGATCCATTCATGTCCTTTGTGAATTCCGACGGGCTGGGGCAATTCCAGCAGCACTGTGCGACTCCCCACAAGTACAGAATTGCTACAGAGTGGCTCTAAGAACACTCTTCTGTGTTTAAACACTTCCGCTGGCCACCAAACTCCCCACACTCGAACATTATTGAGCATATCTGGGATGCCTTGCAACGTGCTGTTCAGAGAGATCTCCTCCTCCTTGTACTCTTACGGATTTATGGACAGCCCAGCAAGATTCATGGTGTCAGTTCCGTCCAGCACTAGTTCTCCAGCACTACTTCAGACGTTAGTCAAGTTCATGCTGCATCGTGTTGCGCCAATTCTGCGTGCTCCCGCGGGCCCTAGACGATATCAGGCAGGTGTGCCAGTTTCTTTGGCTTTTCAGGCTTTTAATAAGAAAGTTCCCACCAGCATATGGCGAAAGTTTCTACTGCCTTTTTCCTGCTTGCCAAACACCACCATGGTCAGAAAGGGCGCTCAATATCTACCCAATTGATTACATTTGGAGGATCACGGGCAAGGCCCTCCAACCAGCTCGGGATCTAAGACGCCAATTGTACAGAATTTCTCAAAATGTCCCCAAGGAGGGTATCTGGCAAGTCTTTCATTCAGTGTCAAGCCGAATAACTGCTCGCATCAGAGCCAGAGGTGGACCAACACATTATTGACTTGCTCAGTTTGTGACCTACTTTCTCTTGATCAAATCATCCATTTTTTCTGAGATTGTGATACTTTTTTTGTCTATACGTGTACATCACACCCATCGATTCCCCCCACCCAATTCGGATAACTCCTTCGTGGCGCGCCGTTTCCTTCTTTATTTTTATTTTTTTTCCCAAAGTGCATTTCGAAATTGAAAGTATATACCTTGTGTGAATATTGTGATATTCCTCTTTCGGATTAATCAACTTTTTGTATCACTACAAGACTCAGTACCGAGTTTCACGTTCAATTTACTTAAACGTGGCACTGAAAAATGTTTGAACGCTTTGATATCAAGAGTCGCAAAAAGAGTAGCTCCCGTGTTGCAAGCTGCGCACATGTTAAGTTCTGACAGCGTCTTGATGAGGCGGCTATGACGGTGTAATGGAAGCCTTCAGCAGCACACGCGCCAGCTGTTCGGAGCAAGGCTAGCGATCTTGACCTACGGTGCCGATCGTAATACCTCCCACCCTCCCACGTGTCCTTGGCACACGGGATAATTGAAACTCGTTTCCTCTGTATGTAGCTGTGTTTTGCAGTAAGGCTGAGCTCATCACACCGACTCAAGGCGTTCCCCAGCAGAGTACCGTTGTTTTTACGCCGGGCCAAATGAGTTCGCCTTAGTTCACCGATAAGCTGTTACATGTGACAAAGACACTGACTGATTCCAGCACTGTAACAGTGGAACATTCTCAGACTAAAATTGTTTTGCTTCAAATTAATGTCAACTGCTGCCAACACGAGTAACTTGCAAACAGATATCCTCGGAATAGTAAAGCACCCTAAATCACTTAATAAAGTTAAGCCCTCTGATCCAGTTTGTGTATAAATATTAATAAATAATAATAATAGTAAATAATAGCTCCGTATTTAACAATGACAAACAATCATTCACTCGTTGAAAGATCCTTACCTAAAGACTAGAAAATTGCACAGGCCACACCAGTACTTCTGAAAGCAAGTAGTAGTAATTCGATGGATTACAGACCCATGCAACTGTCATCAATTTTATAACATATACTATGTCCGAAAATTAAGAATTACCTTGAAGAAAACTATCTGCTAACACACACTAAGCACGGATTTAGAAAATATCGATTTTGGGAAACACAACTATATCTTTTCCGTCTCGGAGTAGTGAGAGCTATCAGCATGGGATCTCACACTGATTCCGTATTACTAGTTTTCAAAAAGAATTTTGATATCGTTCCTCACAATCGGCTTATTATCAAATTGCGTGCCTGTGGAGCATCGTCCTAGTTGTACGACTGGATTCTTGATCTCCTATTAAGGTCACAGTTCGTAGTAACTGGCAGAAAGCCATCAGTAAATCAGAAGCGATATCTGGCGTTCCTCAAGGAAGTGGTACAGGCTCTCTGTTGCTTCCAATCCATAAAAATTGTTTAGGAGACACTCTGAGCAGCCATCTCGGATTTTTTGCAATGATGCTGTCATTTACCCTCTTGTAAAGCTGTCAGAAGATTAAAATAAATTACAAAATGATTTGTTTAAGATATCTGTTTGGTGCGGAAAGTGGCAGTTGACCATATATAATTAAGGGTGTGAGGTTGTCCAAACGACTATTGAAAGCAATCTGCTAAATTTCGGTTACAAGACAAATGCCATAAATTTAAAGACTGTCAGTTCAACTAAATATCTAAGAACTACCTTTACGAGCAACTAAAACTGGGACGATCGCACAGATAACGTTGTGCGAAGGGCAAACAAAAGACAGCGTTTTATTGGCAGAACCCTTAAAAGATCAAAAAGTCTGCCAAATAGACTGCCTACAGTACGCTTGTGCATGCTCTGCTAGGGTATTCATGTACAATGTGGGAACGTTACCAAATACGAGAGCCTTACCATAAAGGACTGATGGAGGAAATCGAAAAAAGTTCAATGAAGGGCAGCTCGTTTTGTATTTTCGCGACATAGGGGAGAGAGTCTCCCGGATATGATAGACGACATGGGGTAACAATCATTAAAACAAATGCGTATTTCGTGGCAGCGAGATCTTTTTCTCCTCCAAATGAGATAATTCTTCTTTTTTTTTTTTTTTTTTTTTTTTTTTTTTTTTTTTTTTTTTTTTTTTTTGACGGCCGCCTACATAACAAGAAATCATCATTGTAATGAAAGAAGAGGAATCTTAACTCATACGTTTTTCCCGAGTGCTGCAGTGGCTGTAGATGTACAGAGATCAAGAAGTTGGCTGATTCAAATTGGTCTGAGCACTATGGGACTTAACTGCTGAGGTTGGTTGGTTTGTTTGGGGAAGGAGACCAGACAGCGAGGTCATGGGTCTCATTGGATTAGGGAAGGACAGGGAAGGAAGTCGGTCGTGCCCTTTCAAAGGAACCATCCCAGCATTTGCCTGGAGCGATTTAGGGAAATCACGGAAAACCTAATTAGGATGGCCGGACGCGGGATTCAACCGTCATCATCCCGAATGCGAGTCCAGTGTGCTAACCACTGCGCCACCTCGCTCGGTAACTGCTGAGGTCATCAGTCCCCTAGATCTTTGAACTACTTAAACCTAACTGACCTAAGCACATCACACACATCCATGCCCGAGGCAGGATTCGAACATGCGACCGTAGCGGTCACGCGGTTCCAGATTGTAGCGCCTAGAACCACTCGGCCACTCCGGCTGACCTCAAGATGTTGACCGTACATATCTAGATACTGGATTGTAAGGCGTGCCCAGGAGCAGATATAGACTCAGATCACAATATAGTAGTGATGAAGAGTAGGCTGAAGTTCAAGACATTAGTCAGGAAGAATCAATACGCAAAGAAGTGGGATACGGAAGTACTATGGAATGACGAGATATGTTTGAAGTTCTCTAACACTATAGATACAGCAATAAGGAATAGCGCAGTAGGCAGTACAGTTGAAGAGGAATGGACATCTCTGAAAAGGGCCATCACAGAAGTTGGGAAGGAAAACATAGGTACAAAGAAGGTAGCTGCGAAGGAACCATTGGTAACAGAAGAAATACTTCAGTTGATTGATGAAAGAAGGAAGTACAAACATGTTCCGGGAAAATCAGGAATACAGAAATACAAGTCGCTGAGGAATGAAATAAATAGGAAGTGCAGGGAAGCTAAGACAAAATGGCTGCAGGAAAAATGTGAAGACATCGTAAAAAATGTGATTGTCGGAAGGACAGACTCAGCTTACAGGAAAGTCAGAATAACCTTTGGTGACATTAAAAGCAACGGTGGTAACATTGAGAGTGCAACGGGAATTCCACTGTTAAATGCAGAGGAGAGAGCAGATAGGTGGAAAGAATACATTGAAAGCCTCTATGAGGGTGAAGATTTGTCTGATGTGATAGAAGAAGAAACAGGAGTCGATTTAGAAGAGATAGGGGATCCAGTATTAGAATCGGAATTTAAAAGAGTTTTGGAGGACTTACGGTCAAATAAGGCAGAAGGGATAGATAACATTCCATCAGAATTTCTAAAATCATTGGGGGAAGTGGCTACAAAACGACTATTCACGTTGGTGTGTAGAATATATGAGTCTGGCGATATACCATCTGACTTTCGGAAAAGCATCATCCACACAATTCCGAAGATGGAAAGAGCTGACAAGTGCGAGAATTATCGCACAATCAGCTAAACAGCTCATGCATCGCAGCTGCTTACAAGAATAATATACAGAAGAATGGAAAAGAAAATTGAGAATGCGCTAGGTGACGATCAGTTTGGCTTTAGGAAAAGTTAAGGGACGAGAGAGGCAATTCTGACGTCACGTCTAATAATGGAAGCAAGGCTAAAGAAAAATCAAGACACTTTCATAGGATTTGTCGACCTGGAAAAAGCGTTCAACAATATAAAATGGTGCAAGCTGTTCGAGATTCTGAAAAAAGTAGGGGAAAGCTATAGGGAGAGACGGGTCATATACAATATGTACAACAACCAAGAGGGAATAATAAGAGTGGACGATCAAGAACGAAGTGCTCGTATTAAGAAGGGTGTAAGACAAGGCTGTAGCCTTTCGCCCCTACTCTTCAATTTGAACATCGAGGAAGCAATGATGGAAATAAAAGAAAGGTTCAGGAGTGGAATTAAAATACAAGGTGAAAGGATATCAATGATACGATTCGCTGATGGCATTGCTATCCGGAGTGAAAGTGAAGAAGAATTAAATGATCTGCTGAACGGAATGAACAGTCTAATGAGTACACAGTATGGTTTGAGAGTAAATCGGAGAAAGACAAAGGTAATGAGAAGTAGTAGAAATGAGAACAGCGAGAAACTTAACATCAGGATTGATGGTCACGATGTCAATGAAGTTAAGGAATTCTGCTACCTAGGCAGTAAAATAACCAATGACGGACGGAGCAAGGAGGACATCAAAAGCAGACTCGCTATGGCAAAAAAGGCATTTCTGGCCAAGAGAAGTCTACTAATATCAAATACCGGCCTTAATTTGAGGAAGAAATTTCTGAGGATGTACGTCTGGAGTATAGCATTGTATGGTAGTGAAACATGGACTGTGGGTAAACCGGAACAGAAGAGAATCGAAACATTTGAGATGTGGTGCTATAGACGAATATTGAAAATTAGGTGGACTGATAAGGTAAGGAATGAGGAGGTTCTACGCAGAATCAGAGAGGAAAGGAATATGTGGAAAACACTGATAAGGAGAAGGGACAGGATGATAGGACATCTGCTAAGACATGAGGGAATGACTTCCATGGTACTAGAGGGAGCTGTAGAGGGCAAAAACTGTAGAGGAAGACAGAGATTGGAATACGTCAAGCAAATAATTGAGGACGTAGGTTGCAAGTGCTATTCTGAGATGAAGAGGTTAGCACAAGAAAGGAATTCGTGGCGGGCCGTATCAAACCAGTCAGTAGACTGATGACCAAAAAAAAAAAAGTTTAGAACAAGATCTTTAGTAAGAGCACAAACTATTCGCGAGGAGAGCCCAGTAATAAAAGGCATTGGTACATAAGAAAATTAATAAAATATAGTACAAGGAAGGGCGTTGCACCCTGAGGATAGTGTACCTAGGAACACATTATGTTTCCTGTTTGGTGTGCCAGTGTACTGACCAATATACAATAACCTGAAGGAATGCGCACTACAGACCTCCATAAGCAGTTTGCTCTTCTGTAGCATTTGTAAATAATTTCATTTCAACTCACATAAGCTCTACATAATATATGTAGGGTATACGGAAGATAATGCTAGCAGTTCAGTTACAGGATTGTATGGTTAGTAAAATTTTATACAGGCTGTTCAAGAAAAGGTATCGACTACATTGAGAGGTGGTAGTTCTCATCGAAACAAGAAAATTAAGTCCAATAGACATGAGTCCGAAATGCATGTTACGGTATATTAATAATTTTTACTTATGGACCGTCTGACAGCAACTGAATAAAACACAATTTTAGTGCCATACGCGTTTCGCCTTTATTTTCTGCAAGGCATCATCAGTGGCAGGTTCCGTGGACAATTTCCTACATATTACGCTCCTGTTGCATTTTTGGTGTTGATCTTCTTCTTACGAACGTCAATTTGCGGTTTTTTTCCCCATTCCACAACACTATGCACTGAACGCTTGTTTTAAAGCAATGTTTTGGTTTCTGTTGCCGACTGCCAAAAAAAAAAAAAAAAAAAAAAAAAAAAAGTGAAACGCGTATGTCACTAAAATTGTGTTTTATTCAGTTGCTATCAGACGGTCCATAAGTAAAAATTATTAATATACCGTAATATTACACGCAACTGAGGAAGACAGGACTATAAAAGTTGAAGATGCCGAAATGCATAGTTTCTGCGATAAACGCGTGTTCATAGGAGGTGTTCAACATGGCGTCTCTTCATGACAATGCACCCCTCTGTCCTCCTGCGTAAGGAATGACACGCCCTTTGAAGTATACCCAGTTGTTGTCGTACCTGCTGGCACGCATTGAAGACGCGACCCTGTAGTGTCGACACATAGTTCATGGGCGTGGCTTAGACAAATTCCTTCCAGTGTCCCCATAACCAAAAGTATAGAGGATTGAGGTCTGAGTAACAAGCAGGCCAAGAAGGTGTGGCCCTCCCTGACCAATTCAGGGATCCTGAAATGTCTGCGTCAAGTGTCCACGCACCTCGTGACGAAAGTGTGCTGTTGCGCCATCATGCGTGTAGCAGATTTGTATTTGTTGCTACAGTGGCACAGCCTCCAGCAAAGCAGGCAATACGTTAATGAGAATGTCCAGATAATGCGCCCCAGCTAACCTTTGTGGTAGGACGTGTGGCCCTATTAATCTACCGTCAAGTACTTCTGCCCATATGTTGATTGAGAATCGATGTTGATGCCCTCTTTCCTGAATTGCTTTCCTGGTTATGGAAATTCACAACACCATCTCTTGTGAACGCACCCCCACCGGTAAAGAAAATCTTGCGTGTGAACAGTGAGTCTGCGGCACACTTTTGCCACAGCTATTGGCAGAACCGTCGTTTGCCCTGACAATCCTGTCGACGTAGGGCCTGAACGCGCTGTAGATGATATGGGTACATCAATTGTTCAGGCAGTACCCCCAAGTTAAGAGAGTGGGACACGCCTTCTGCTGCTACTAATCGTAGCCTCCTGGTTCCAGAAGTTTCTCCCACTAAACGTAGCACACGTTCCTCCATGTCAGGCGTGTGGGCTGTGAAGGGCCTTCCTCTGTCACTCAGACGCTGGAAAAAGCTGCCGAACAGCTTACCAAAGGGCACTGCGCTGTGGATATTTTTCTGCTTAGAGGGCACGGTCTAGCAAGATACGTCCATTTGCTAAACCACAGCAGAAGATCATATCTGCCATTTCATTTGTCGAGTAGTAGGCGTCCACTGAGAACAGGTGGTGGAAGAGAGAAAATGTGAATGTACTATACAATTTGTACGTACAGGCAGCGCAATAACAGTAAACACGTAAGTGATTCCGCATTTGGAAGAAGGTACAACACCATAATACATACCTAGGTTTGACAGTACTGAACAATATGGCACACAAACACGACGGAAACTAACGTAGCCTACAACACGATTCGAACCACACAACTGACTGCAGATAAACTAATGGTAGGTTGAGTGCTGTAAGAAATAATGATACACTGCCGACACATTTGACGGAGCACCATTGCAGAGACTGTGTCAATATCTGCAACCAAGAGTCACGAAACCCTTCCTATAAACACATGTTTATTTCGGAAAGTAAGTATTTGCGAACCCATATTTATTGGACTTATTTTTTTTATTTCGATGATTTTTTTTTTTTTTTTTTCATCAGTCTACTGACTGGTTTGATGCGGCACGCCACGAATTCCTTTCTTGTGCTAACCTCTTCATCTCAGAGTAGCACTTGCAACCTACGTCCTCAATTATTTGCTTGACGTATTACAATCTCTGTCTTCCTCTACAGTTTTTGCCCTCTACAGCTCCCTCTAGTACCATGGAAGTCATTCCCTCATGTCTTAGCAGATATCCTATCATCCTGTCCCTTCTCCTTATCAGTGTTTTCCACGTATTCCTTTCCTCTCCGATTCTGCGTAGAACCTCCTCATTCCTTACCTTATCAGTCCACCTAATTTTCAACATTCGTCTGTAGCACCACATCTCAAATGCTTCGATTCTCTTCTGTTCCGGTTTTCCCACAGTCCACGTTTCACTACCATACAATGCTGTACTCCAGGCCTACATTCTCAGAAATTTCTTCCTCAAATTAAGGCCGGTATTTGATATTTGTAGACTTCTCTTGGCCAGAAATGCCTTTTTTCACATAGCGAGTCAGCTTTTGATGTCCTCCTTGCTCCGTCCGTCATTGGTTATTTAACTGCCTAGGTAGCAGAATTCCTTAACTTCATTGACTTCGTGACCATCAATCCTGATGTTAAGTTTCTCGCTGTTCTCATTTCTTCTCCTTCTCATTACCTTCGTCTTTCTCCGATTTACTCTCAAACCATACTGTGTACTCATTAGACTGTTCATTCCGTTCAGCAGATCATTTAATTCTTCTTCACTTTCACTCAGGATAGAAATGTCATCAGCGAATCGTATCAGTGATATCCTTTCACCTTGTATTTTAATTCCACTCCTGAACCTTTCTTTTATTTCCATCATTGCTTCCTCGATGTTCAAATTGAAGAGTAGGGGCGAAAGGCTACAGCCTTGTCTTACACCCTTCTTAATACGAGCACTTCGTTCTTGATCGTCCACTCTTATTATTCCCTCTTGGTTGTTGTACATATTGTATATGACCCGTCTCTCCCTATAGCTTTCCCCTACTTTTTTCAGAATCTCGAACAGCTTGCACCATTTTATATTGTTGAACGCTTTTTCCAGGTCGACAAATCCTATGAAAGTGTCTTGATTTTTCTTTAGCCTTGCTTCCATTATTAGACGTGACGTCAGAATTGCCTCTCTCGTCCCTTAACTTTTCCTAAAGCCAAACTGATCGTCACCTAGCGCATTCTCAATTTTCTTTTCCATTCTTCTGTATATTATTCTTGTAAGCAGCTGCGATGCATGAGCTGTTTAGCTGATTGTGCGATAATTCTCGCACTTGTCAGCTCTTGCCATCTTCGGAATTGTGTGGATGATGCTTTTCCGAAAGTCAGATGGTATATCGCCAGACTCATATATTCTACACACCAACGTGAATAGTCGTTTTGTAGCCACTTCCCCCAATGATTTTAGAAATTCTGATGGAATGTTATCTATCCCTTCTGCCTTATTTGACCGTAAGTCCTCCAAAACTCTTTTAAATTCCGATTCTAATACTGGATCCCCTATCTCTTCTAAATCGACTCCTGTTTCTTCTTCTATCACATCAGACAAATCTTCACCCTCATAGAGGCTTTCAATGTATTCTTTCCACCTATCTGCTCTCTCCTCTGCATTTAACAGTGGAATTCCCGTTGCACTCTCAATGTTACCACCGTTGCTTTTAATGTCACCAAAGGTTGTTTTGACTTTCCTGTATGCTGAGTCTGTCCATCCGACAGCCATATCTTTTTCGATGTCTTCACATTTTTCCTGCAGCCATTTCGTTTTAGCTTCCCTGCACTTCCTATTTATTTCATTCCTCAGCGACTTGTATTTCTGTATTCCTGATTTTCCCGGAACATGCTTGTACTTCCTTCTTTCATCAATCAACTGAAGTATTTCTTCTGTTACCCATGGTTTCTTCGCAGCTACCTTCTTTGTAATTATGTTTTCCTTCCAACTACTGTGATGGCCCTTTTTAGAGATGTCCATTCCTCTTCAACTGTACTGCCTACTGCGCTATTCCTTATTGCTGTATCTATAGCGTTAGAGAACTTCAAACGTATCTCGTCAATCCTTAGTACTTCCGTATCCCACTTCTTTGTGTATTGATTCTTCCTGACTAATGTCTTGAACTTCAGCCTACTCTTCATCACTACTATATTGTGATCTGAGTCTATAACTGCTCCTGGGTACGCCTTATAATGCAGTATCTGATTTCGGAATCTCTGTCTGACCATGATGTAATCTAATTGAAATCTTCCCGTATCTCCCGGCCTTTTCCAAGTATACCTCCTCCTCTTGTGATTCTTGAACAGGGTATTCGCTATTACTAGCTGAAACTTGTTACAGAACTCAATTAGTCTTTTTCCTCTTTCATTCCTTGTCCCAAGCCCATATTCTCCTGTAACCTTTTCTTCTACTCCTTCCCCTACAACTGCATTCCAGTCGCCCATGACTATTAGATTTTCGTCCCCCTTTACATACTGCATTACCCTTTCAATATCCTCATACACTTTCTCTATCTGTTCATCTTCAGCTTGCGACGTCGACATGTATACCTGAACTATTGTTGTCAGTGTTGGTCTGCTGTCGATTCTGATTAGAACAACCCGGTCACTGAACTGTTCACAGTAACACACCCTCTGCCCTACCTACCTATTCATAACGAATCCTACCGCCTCTTAAAGTATTCACCACTTTTTTAAACTCCCTGTAAATTATTATTAAAACTAGTTATACCGGGTGGTCAGAAATAGTATGAAAAGCTTGTAAATATTTTACAGGGTAGGGTGTGCTAAGAAATAATTATTAAGAAAAAATTTGATACGTTGCCCCATTTCCGAGCTAATTAGCATTGAAGTTAGCCAATCAGGCCGTTGCATACACAGATTCAAACGGCCTGTCAGAGACGGTTCGTCAGACGTGTACCCCTTTTGGTTTCCCAAAAGCGAAGAAGAGAGCCACACAAAAATTAGGCTTGGGACCATAGTAAAGATCGAACGTGAGCCAGAGGCCGAGCACTCTCATGCGCTGTCACGCACGCTGTGGTAACAACCATTACTCATTGTTACTGCAGCGCGGGATTAGCCGAGCAGTCTGAGGCGCTGCTGTCATGGACTGTGCGACTGGTCCCGTCGGAGGTTCGAGTCCTCCCTCGGGCATGGGTGTGTGTGTTTGTCCTTGGGATAATTTAGGTTAAGTACTGTAAGCTTAGGGACTGATGACCTTAGCAGTTAAGTCCCATAAGATTTCACACACATTTGAACATTGTTATTGGCAGGCCGCTTGAATTTGCGTGCAAACGGTCTCATTGGCTAAATTCAATGCTAATTAACTCGGAAAAGGAGCAACCTACCCTTGAACACCCTCATAAAGTTTTCAGACTGTCTGCGACCAACTTTAATGACGTGTGGACTGTCAAGCTTTAATTCGTCAGCCGTGCAACGTCTTTTACAATGAAATGGAAGAAAGTCCTCTACAATGCAACATTTGCTATTTGCAAGTTAGGTGAGTTTCTTTGTCGTTTTAATAATTTTACCTGCCTTGTAAACGAAAGCTTGTGACGGTATGCAATGGCCTCTATTTAAAAAGGTGTTTAACTTGTAAATGGTTTTTGATAATACTTCTACTTAATCTGGTTTCACATACTGATTATTCATCTCTAGTGGAGTAATAATGCAACAGACAGTGTATAGACTGACATGATTATCACGATTGCATCGCTTTTAAATTTCAACAGAATATTTGTTTCTTGGCACATGACCAAGTTGAGCCTTATAACAATTGTTTCTATGTTTGGAAGAACCTCACTTTTCCTGGGTATTTTTTGTAACTTTAGAAAAAAACTGCTGCACAAAAACAGTGAACACTGTCATTTAAAAATTTAATATGAAAATATTTTACACTTCCATCGCAGAGCTGGCTCAAGGCGAAAGTCTTAAAAGTGTATATGAGATGGTGGATACCAAACGTCATGTGGTATCTTCACGCATTAGGATGTTCTCTAGGTACAAAATGATTAGCCAGTATGTAACCCACTGGAACTCTTTGCTACTAACTTGTGAGAAGCCATTTGGCTGTGTTGTCTTACGAGACTACTATCTTGGCTAACGCTGGGTAGAGTTAGAAACTCCTTTGTTTTTTTTTAATTTGTAGCCATTGTTGCCTTAGTAAGTAAGGACAAGCAACTAAGTATCCAAAGTATATCTTGGTTCTCTTTTTATAGGAGCAGAATTTAAAAAAAAAAAACACTCTGATCAGCTTCATTTAGTTACCCCGCTGTTTCTTTATAATCACGACGTCACTGTGATACCTTCAACAATATCACATTGGTTCTTTCCGCCGTCCTTGTTGTATCCGAGACCGTACTGACTTTGTCAGTAAGCTTTCAGATTGTCGGCCGGCCGGTGTGGCCGTGCGGTTAAAGGCGCTTCAGTCTGGAACCGCGAGACCGCTACGGTCGCAGGTTCGAATCCTGCCTCGGGCATGGATGTGTGTGATGTCCTTAGGTTAGTTAGGTTTAATTAGTTCTAAGTTCTAGGCGACTGATGACCTCAGAAGTTAAGTCGCGTAGTACTCAGAGCCATTTTCAGATTGTCTTACATACACAGTCTCTTGGTAAAACTAACGTTTTGTCATCTATTAAAGTGGCGGCTAATACACAATTTCTAACATTATGGATGTATTAAGCTGCAAAACGAGGTTGATAAAATTTTCAATTATGCTTCACTTTGCATAGTGGAGGTGGCGATATAAGGTCCCTGACAGGCAGCAGCACTGTCGCTAGCTTCCAGATGCGAAGTACCAACTGAGGCAAACTAAAGCAATATTCATCCATTGATGATAGGGCTAAGACAGTACTGAGGTTTTTTCATCTAGAGAATTTTGCTAAATCATGCTATGTGACTGGTTGAGAAAGACGCACGAAGCAGCCGCGCCAAGCCCATTGCAATAGCCAGGAACTTCTTTCCCCAATTACGAAGTTAAGCACCGTCGAGCATGGCCAGTACTTGGATAGGAAACCTTTCGAATACGCTGTGTGCTGTTGACAATTTTTCCTTCGCCTTTACGGCGAAGGACAGAAGGGGTGTTGCCGTAATGTCGCTGATCACCAATCCTTGCTCCAATTTTCTGGATTAAAATGCAGACCTCTCCAGAGTGTTTCATGAAGTGAGGGCATGCGGAACTGTCGGTGTTCGGTCAGTTAGATGGAGACATACAACTCAACGGCCCCCCTAGTGCTTTTCGAGAGGAGTATGCTGTGTGCCGGCTCTGGGATCCACACTCTTCCTTCTGTCACAGTCAGCATCAGGAACATGCCGGCCGGGGTGGCCGAGCGGTTCAGGCGCTTCAGTCTGGAACCGCGCGACCGCTACGGTCACTTGTTCAAATCCTGCCTCGGCCATGGATGTGTGTGATGTCCTTAGGTTTGTTAGGTTTAAGTAGTTCTAAGTTCTAGGGGACTGATGACCTCAGAAGTTCAGTCCCATAGTGCTCAGTGCCATTGAACCATTTTTGAACCATCAGGAACATGACACGACACCACGTACGCACCGTTACAGTCATCTACGCCAGTTTAAATCTCAGTAGACAGCTTTATAATAAATAGATCTCATGCATTTTGCCTTTAACCTCAAGATAAAGTTTCGTTTATGTCTCTGGTCAACGACACTTTACAAGAAACAATACTATTCTGCAACTGATTTTGTCGCATAAGCGTTGTACATTATGTGTACCTCCGTTTTTTCCTCTGATACTAGTAACACTGGAGTATTCACGCAGCTGTTTCCTTACTTACTCATTCATTTTTTTGTCGTCGTTCTTCTGACTCGTTCGACCACTCAGTACGTATTGCCAAAAAACTTCCGTAGTTTATATACGGTCTACAAAGAGTTTATGGGCAATTCTCTATGTGTTTCGTGGAGACTGGAGGTGATTATTCATTCATTTGCGTCACTTGTCAACAGAGTTATGTCAGAGATATGTGAGTGTGCCAATCTATGTTTGGTTTGCACCACTATTCTTAGTTGAGATTACTAATTGTACCTCATTTTCACGGATTGGGGCCGCTATTAATAAGAGCTACTGATCAAACTTTGGTATTAACGAAAGGTTTATCCATATAAAGATGTGTGGTTTTCAGAGAAATAACAACAAATAATATTGCTTGACTGAGGTTGCTGTAATCATAGGTAAGAGGTTCCAACAACATATTCTCCAAATTGTCACCAGTAACGAACTTAACATCCTTTTCTTATCCAATGTCTCTGTCATCTTAGATTGAATAATTACCCCAAACACCTTACCTGTCCAGAAAATCTATTCATTTTTAGAAACGTCTTATTACATTTACAAAAGAAAGCAAGGTCGGCACGCGTTGATCGTATAGTAGCTTTCATCATCGCAACGTGTGATAAGTGGTGTGAGATCAGAAACTATCTTTAAAAACTGAGTGGAAGCAAAAAGATAACTTTCATATCCAATAATCTTCCCGAAAGCAAAAGGGGAACGCAAACTGGTAAGATTTGCTCAAGGTAACAGACTTACAACGGCAGCACAAATCACACACGAGCACAAAAGGAGCGCTCTGAAGGACATCTCAGATCGCGCGGCTCGCTCAACCTTGAAATGGATGGGCAAGCAGCAGACAGGGCGACACGGTCTTACGCGGCTGCCGACCAAGAACAAGAAGCTGCGGCCTTTAGGCTCGCGTCGCCGCTGCTTTGTAATACGGATCAACACTAAACTGCTGCCAGCTCGGAGGAGCTTCCGATCTCCTTCCACAGTCAACTACGGAGCTATAATTTGCTGCCTGGATAGTAAGACAACTGTTCCCAACACACAGTTGGCTATTTTGCAACTGTAGTGACACATTGACGTCTCGTTCTACCAAGTAAATTAGATGGATTCATCTCATTTTCGTCAAGCCTCAGTGAAACAGTGATGTAATCATCGTCCTGTCTACGCATTGAAAGTCATGTGTATTGAACCAAAATTATGAAATATAGTCACACAAATTGTAACACTTTTTCATAGCATCAGTTCAGCGAAACGATACTTTTCCAGTAGTTGGCGCTGAAATTTTCTGTGTTTCAGGTCACAATGGAACCTCTCCGTCGCACTTGTTTAACGATCAACGTAGTCAGTGGAGCCCTACTTTGCACTGTGTGACAATCCTTTCAACTTGACGGTGTGGAGTTCAGGAGTAGCCAAATGTTGAGTGTTGCCATTCTGATAGATAATTATTAACACCCCACTTATAACTCACGTGGTGGTCCAAAGTGGGAACATTCATTCGATGCTGAGCAGATATACCATGACAAAACTACTCTCCCAATGTCTCAGATAGCTGCTCTAACCTTTCTAACACAATTACTGACAAATAATGGGTAGCTGATTGTCTTTTTCTATATTACAACGTGCGCATACGATGCTGTAGGCGAAAAAATGGATGGAAATATCTCGAGCCCTTAACGAACCGTTCTCTACTGGCAAGCAAAATGCTGAATTTGACGTACTCGTACCCTGCCATCATGAACCATGATTCGTTAGTGTAGGTGATATTTTTAAACGCTTCGAGCATCCAATATTCCTGTGTCCATGGCAGCATGTGATGATCAGAGGTAAATGAGTAGAACGATGGCTTCTGAACCGCATATCTAAGCTTTGGTTCAGGACGGTGTTAGTTACTTGTTTGATATTTTCCATCTCTGTCTTCCCCTACAGTTATTAACCTCTCGCTCTGTGGAACTTACCCCCTCACATCGTAGCACATGTCCTCATATCCCCTTTCTTCTTGTGTTTTCCTCTCACATTTCTTTTCTCTCCAGCTCTACTGGGAACCTATTCTTGTTAATGTTCCTTATTTACAACATCATGTACAGCACTATATCTCTAATACTTCTATTCTCTTGTTCCCCGGTTTTCCCACAGCCCGTCATTCACTTCCGTAAAAACCCCGCTCCTGATGGACATTCTTAGAAACTCTCTAACGTTTGTTTTGGCAAGATTGCTCGGTTTGCTGTGAAACTCCGCTCTTCATGTCCACCTTGCTTCGTCCGTCGTGCTCCGTTTTGCTTCCAGTGTAGCAGAATTCCTTCACTTCATCCCCTTTGTGGTCAACAGTTTTAATGTTAAGTTTCCCACTGATGTCATTAATGATACTCCACATTACTTTCGCCTTTCTTCATTTTATTCTGAATCTATATTCTCTGCTCAGTAGGCCGTTCCATTGAGTATGACCCGTAACTCTTCCTCGCTTCCTGCACTTATCTTTTAATTCCGTCATTCCTTCTTCGATGTAAAGATTATACACTTCGTAAATCTCGAAAATATAGCACCATTTTTCATTGTCCAAAGATTATTCTAGGTCGACAGATTGTATGAAATGGGCTTGCATTTTTCTTCAGTCTTGCTACTATTGCAAATTGCAACGTCAGAATTGCCTATACGTGCTTTTACCATTCCCAAAGCCAGACTGATCGTCACCTTAGCGAGCCTCAACTTTTATCCGTTCTTCTGTTTATTATTCTCGTCAGTAACTTGAAGGCACACGCTAATTGGCTGATTGTGCAATAATTATCGCACTAGTTACTCTTGTTGTATTCGGAATTCTGTGGATGATATGGCTCCAAAATACTAATACTATTGGGGCTGATCGAAACGACTGAGACTGATTTTTACCTGAATCTTCAGTGATATTTTCCTATTTGTATCACAAATATTTGAAAAGAACAGGTTTTATGTATAAGTTCATTAGGTGGCTGCACTCTTGTATCGGTAGGTTGTTAATAATGCTGTGCTTTGTAGCCTCTCTTTGCATTTCGCAAACAATGGATATGACGCGAGAGGAGGAGCACGGCGCAACAAATTTCTGTGCTCGTTTCATCCAAACAGCCACTCAAACTTACGAAAAGCTGCTGCAAGTGTACTGTGAAGACGCACTACCGCGTGAAACAGTGCTTAGGTGGTTGACGGACTTAAAAGAAGTCAGACTTGTCTGTGTTAAGCAAGGCCCGACTGTGTTTAAGCTTCTGCTGGGACTGAAATCAACATCAACCCTGCTGCTACGATTGTTTCTGAGGATCGGCGTATAATATTAAGTAATTTCAGTGAAGCGTTGATAATTTCTTATTTCCTTACGATTATGGATAATAATCTCCACATGACCCATGTTTCTGTCCTTTGGGTGACACGTCTGTTGATTCCCGAACAAAAGGCCTTGAGAATGGAGACGAGCGTTAGGTGCTGCGTCTCTTTGTTGATGAAGGAGATGCGTTTCTGGAATCGATTGTCACCGATGTCGAGTAAGGGCTGCATTATTATCAACCTGAAGGAAAACGAGCCAGCACAGAGTTGAAATCGCCAGTTTCTCCAACATCATAAAAGGCTAAAGTTGTCACATGGGCAGGGAAAGCAATGGTAAACACGTTTTTTGACTGTCACGGAATGATTTATCTGCATACAGGTGCCCCTCACACTACTTTCACAGCAGCGTACTACATTTCAGTATTGGATAAACTGAGGAAGCATATTGAAAGGAAACGACTAGAACTTTTCTCAGACTGGGTGGCGACTTCATTATGACAGTTCGCAGCCTCAAGTCACAAATCAAATCCTGCATTTTCTTGCTTAATTGAACAATAACTGTTTACCGCATCCGTCTATTAACCCCAAGCTTCCACCCTGTGTTCTTTTTATGCTCATTAATAAAGGCAAAGCTTCGGGGCATTCGAGATGAAAACTGAAACAATGAGCAAGAAAAGTGAGGCGATTCTCAAGGGCCTGACAAAGACTGGCCTGCAGCATGTGTTCGAGGACTGACAGGGACGCTATCAAAAGTGCCTTCAAGTAGGAGGAGAAAAACTTCATGTAAATATTGAATTGGAACAATACCAATTTGTGAAAAAGAATCAGTCTCGATCTTTGCTGATCAACCCTCGTATTTCTCCAGAATCATAGATTTTACACGTCGACTTGGATGGTTGTTTGGCTGTCATTTCCCCTCCAATGATATTCAAAATTCTATGCCTTCTGCCTTATTTGATCGCAAATCTTCCAAAACTGTCTCTAATTCTGTAATTCTAGATACTCTATATTTTCCAAATCGACTTCCTTTTCAACATCTATTATGTCAGTTAACAGTTCCTACCATTCGTAGACATGTTCATTGTATTCTTTGCATTTATCAACTCTCTCCTCTATGTTTAAGAGCGCAATTCGTTCTGCACTGTTAATATTATCTTAATTACTGTTAATATTACCTTACAATGAAATGAATACCCTTAGCTGCATACATGCGTTGATGTAAGTCAACGGGGACAGTTGAAAATGTGTGCCCCGACAGGGACTCGAACCCGCGATCTCCCGCTTGCATAACAGACGCTCTATCCATGTTTTATATATATATATATATATATATATATATATATATATATATATTGGATAGCAATATTCACATATGCAGAGGGCTATAGTATCATGTACACAAGATATGAAAGGGCAGTGCATTGGCGCAGCATTCATTTGTACTCAGGTGATTCATGTGAAAAGGTGTTCGACGTGTTTACGGCCTTATATATATATACCATTGACACCTAATTTCAATATACTCAGTATTGCACAATTCTCTATAGCATCTGTATTTTTTGTCATAATATTTTGTAACACCCTGTTTGCAGCTTGCTGTAAACGCTTCTCAAAAGCTACAGTTTTGTGCCTATTGAATACAAAAATAGTTGCTTACACAGCAAAGGATATTCATTTATTGTACAGTTTCTCGATACTTACGACGGATCAGTGAAATTTCCAACTTCACGTTATCAAGAGGGCTGCTTGTTTCATTTTCCGCAGCTCATAAGTTCCTATGCGAATGTTGTAACCGCACATGACAATTAAAAATGTTCGCTGCAGACAGGATTCGAACCTGTGCGGGCATAGCTCATTGGATTTCAAGCCCAACTCCTTAACCGCTTTTTTTATTTGCGTGTTACCTTTTTCGTGTTTTATTTTATATTTTTTGTTTTTCTTTTTTGCATATTTTTCATTTTTCTGTTTTTTTTATTTTTTTAAATTTTCTTTTTTAATTAACCTCCAAAAATAAAAGAAACTAAATCAAATCAACTCCTACGTGGCACCGTCACTTTAACTCTGCCATTAAAAAAAGAAATGAACTAATTCTGTTCAGGCATTGCTCCGTAACTATTCCCTCACTTTTTTATGTATTTATTTATTTATTTTTTAACATGATTACAGTTAGGAAAAGTGTACAAATGAGAATTCTAGTAACTGAGTGTTATAACAACAAAGGTGGCATTCAAAGAGTAAACAAAAAAAACGAAAATGTAAATCACTGATGCAATTCCAGCTAAAAGGTTCTTCAATAAACGTAACTGGTTCCACTTGGTGCTTAGCCATCGTTATCTGATATCTCCAACAGCGCTTTTGAAGGGTATCTGCAACGGAGTCCCATTATAGTCATTACTCGCGGCTTTACCACCGATTCCCGTAAGAGTTCGGGCACTGTTTGTGCACCCTCACAGAACGAGATGGTAAATCCCCGGTGAGCCTTAACTATGTATGTACGAAGATGGTGTCCGAAAGAACGGGTACCATCTGCATATATGTATAGTTAAGGCTCACAGGCAATTTGACCATCTTCTTCTGTGCGTATGCACAAACAGTGCCGAACTCTTACGGGAATCGGCGGTAAAACCGCGAGTAATGAGTAAGATGGGCAGAGGCACTATGAATATAGTGTGGGACAGTAAGTTGCGGATGTGGGGCTCAAGGGAGGAGTGCCAGAAATAAGGCCCTGCAGTCGCACTATCCTCTGTGTCCTCGGTGGCTCATATGGATAGAGCGTGTGCCATGTAAGCAGGAGATCCCGAATTCGAGTACCGGTCGGGGCACACACTTTCAACTGTCTCCGTCGACTTATATCAACGCCTGTATGCAGCTAAGGGTATTCATTTCATAGTAATTTCATTCTAACGAGGTGTTTCATATATAAATATAGAGACCATTGCTTTTAATTTCATTAAAGTTTTTTTTAATTTTTTAACATATGCTGAGTCTCTCCCTCCGACGATCGCTTTTTTTCAATTTCTTCATATTTTCTCTGCAGCCATTCTCCCCTTCCGGTTTACTTCATTTCTAAATTTCCTTTATTGTGGCATTCCTGTCATCTCCTTAGCATTTTTGTACTTACTTTTTTTGTCGATAAGCTGAAGTACACTGAGGTGCCATTGGATAGCAATATCCACATATGCAGAGGGCTATAGTATCATGTACACAAGATATGAAAGGGCAGTGCACTGGCGCAGCATTCATTTGTACTCAGGTGATTCATGTGAAGCCGGCCGGTTTGGCCGTGCGGTTCTAGGCGCGTCAGTCTGGAACCACGTGACCACTACGGTCGCAGGTTCGAATCCTGCCTCGGGCATGAATGTGTGTGATGTCCTTAGGTTAGTTAGGTTTAAGTAGTTCTAAGTTCTAGGGGACTGATGACCACAGATGTTGAGTCCCATAGTGCTCAGAGCCATTTGATTCATGTGAAAAGGTGTTCGACGTCTTTACTGCCTTATGACGGGAATGTTCTGAAATCCACAGTGTCAAGATGGTGTCGAGAATACCAAATTTCATTCATTACCTCTCATCACTGTCAACGCAGTGTGCGACGCACTTCACTTAACTACCGAGAGTAGCGCCGTTTGCATAGAATTGTCAGTGCTGTCACTCAAGAAACTATGCGTGAAATAAACAGAGAAATCAATGGGGAAAGTACGACAAATGTACGCTTTACGACAGTGCAGTGAAATTTGGCGTCAAAGGGCTATGACAATAGGTGAGCGACGCGAGTGCCTTTGGTATCAGCACGACATCGCCTGCAGCGCCTCTCCTAGGCTTGTGAGCGTATCTGTTGAGCCCCAGACGACAGGAAAACCGTGACCTCATCAGATGAGACCCGATTTCCGTTGGGAAGGGCTGATGGATGGTAGCTATCGAGCCATGAACCCAAGCTGTTAATAAGACACCGTGCAAGCTGGTGGTAGCTCTGAAATGAATTGTGGTCTTTTATTACTGGGAATGGATTGGGTCCTCTGGCCCAACTGAACCGATCTATGACTAGAAACAGTTATGTACGACTACTTTATGGACTTCAGGTTCCCAAACTAAGCTGGCGGGCCACATTTTTTTGCGATTGGTTTGAAGACATTCTGGACAATTCGAAAAATGATTTGGCCAGAATGCCCGACATGAATCCCATCGAACATTTATGGGACGTAATCTGGAGGTCAGTTCATGTACAAAGTCCTGCACTATCAACACATTCGGAATTAGAGGCGGCTGTAGCCACAGTATAGCTCAGTATTTCTTCAGGGGACTTCCAACCATTTGCTGAGTCTATACCACGACGAGATGAGCTACGCCGGGTAAGTGGAGGTCGAACGCGATATTGGGAGTTATCCCATTCTTTTTTTACACCTCAATGTATTCTGTTATCGATGGTTTCATCGCAGTTACTTTCCTTGGACGTACATTTCTCCGTCCATCTTTTGTGACTAACCATTCCTCTTCAAATCAGCTGCCTACTACGATATTCGTTAGGCCAGTATCTACACCCCTACAGAGTTGCAAACCAAATCAACCCTCAAAACTTCAGTATTCCTCTTATGTCGACGTTGATTCTTCCTTCAGCCCATTCTTCATCGTTATTAAATTGTGGCATGAGTTTATGTCATCTCCTGGGCACCCCTAAAACCCATTAACTGAGTTTGGGATCTCTTTCTGACTGTGATGCAATCCAGATGGTTCGTTCTGTGTCTCCAAGTGTTTCCTAGTATACTTCCTCCTCTTTTGATTATTGAACAGTGTAATTGCTGTTACTGTTACTGCCGTTCTCAGTTAGTCTTTCTCCTCTCTAGTTCTTTACTACCAAGCCCATACTACGCCGCAACCCTTCTATTTCTTCGCAAGTCTTCTATTTCTTCCCCTACTATAGCGTCCCAATCACCTATGATATTAAATTTTCATCTCCCTTTACATAATGAACTACACGTTCAGTATCCTGATATACTTTCTCTTTCTCTTTGTCTTCTGCTTGTGACATTGGTATGTATACCTGAACTAATGTTGTGGACGTTGGTGTTCTGTTTGTTGTGACGAGAACGATCTTATCTCTGAAGTGTTCACAGTAACTCACTCTCTGTTCTGCCTTCCCATTCATGACCATTTTCTGCTGCTGTTGAGTTTTTGGTTCAACTAGACCCTTTCGTCATTCCGTTGGTCATGCAATGTTTTTCTCATTATTACTTCAACTTACATTCCTGTTACAGACATCCGATTTAGGCCAATGCAGACATTATGACACTTTTACAGCTACAGGCCACATAACCTGTGGATATCCATTATGATTTTTCTGTTTTATTTATTTATTTGTTTTTAGTGGTTTCCATTGCTCTCTGCAACCTCGTGCCGTTGATCATTGCCGATTACTCCCATCCAAAGAGCTACAGGTTGCCCTTTACTTCTGTCCGTTTCTCCGTCATCTTTGACAAGGACCATGACAGAACCTGTGACTAAAATATCTATGGTTCGCAATTTGTATCAGTTAACTCATAGAAATGAAGCGACCACACACCCACAATCGTAGATAAAGATAGCGATTGACTTCCGTTCAGTTGTAGGATATTAGGAAAACCCAATAAGTCTGTAACTCCATACAAAACATTCTTGTGATCCGTCGTAGAATACTGCTCAAGTCTCTGGTATCCATACCAAATAGGAAAACCAGAGGATACTGAAATTGTACTACGAAAGATACGAGACTACGAACGTAAGCTACGACTAATTTCGGCTCTCATTTAAGCCTTGAAGCATTTATTCTCCCTGAACTCTTGAAACAAACCGAAAAAAACTTTAATACGTGGTACAATAGGAAGTTCTCTGTGCCACGTGGAGAAACGTCATCAGTAGAACTAATGGACGACATACATACCTTAACACCAACACATATCTCTTGTCACGCAATTATGACCACATATGTGATGTATACAACACATGCCCCGTGCACCGTTAAAACCTTTAGAGAATATCTGTAGTGTGTAGTGAATAGACTAGAAGATTTCACAGAAAGTTACTTTTACTACACAGTGAACTAACGTCGCAACCACCTTCGCCGTAGCGCCAAACGGTAGTGCACCGGACACAGCTGCGACTCCTGCAGATCTCTCCGCTCAGAGTGGGGGTTACGCAGGTTCGAACAAGGCTGCAAGATTCCGTCCCGTGTGAACGTGCTTCCTCTAACACGTCTTCAGAGAACTGAGATATCGTAAGCGGCAACTCATCACGGTATTTATTGCGGCAGACGAGCAACGTGCTGAGATATGGACCGCCATTACCTCTGCCATCACAGATAATTACTACACTCCCTTTACAGCCAGTCAACAGCCTGACAGTGACGTTGAGAACGTCGTGCACGACCCTTCGGGAAGTGCACAGGGAGACGACATATTCTTGGAGACCATCACGCTGAAGGAATTGTGCGTTACCATGTCACGACGCGGGAGAGTCAAATCCGCTGGACGTGGTGGTCTTTCGCTTGAATTTTATAGCACTTTTTGTGACCTGATTTCTACCAGAGTTCTGTATTCTCGCAGTACCATGTCACCCACGTTATCTTCGTCTACTCCTTCTTCCCTTTTAATGATACTGCCTTGATGTTCATTCCCGTTGCATAGCCCCTCTCTACAGGTTGAGTCCCTAACTATTGCCACCAAGAATAACTCCGAAAGTATGATAGTAGCTGAAACGTTTGTGGGACAAAAGTTGCATGGACAACGGGGGCCATAACATGACGTCAGTTTTTTGTTCAAATGGTTCAAATGGCTCTGAGCACTATGGGACTTTAACATCTTAGGTCATCAGTCCCCTAGAACTTAGAACTACTTAAACCTAATTAACCTAAGGACATCACACACATCCATGTCCGTGGCAGGATTCGAACCTACGACCGTAGCAGTCGCGCGGTTCTGGACTGAAGCGCCTAGAACCGCTCGACCACCGCTGCCGGCAGTTTTTTGTTGCCTGGCGGAGTCGCTTCAGATATAAGAGGGTCAATTTTTTTTTTTTTTTCAATGGGATGCTATAGTTTGGTACTTATTTTCTGACAGCTGCTATCGAGACGATCCAAAAGTGTGTTACAGTAAGTCTTTGAAGGTCAAAGAATAGCACAAAGGTGGCATGAATGTCCATTTACTGAAGTTGTTCGAAGTGATGACCATTGGTATCATTGCAGTGCTGGAAACTTCTTATCATGGATTGAGTGGTATTCCTTATCACATCGGCACTTGTCGAAGCACATGCTCTGACAGTTCTCTCTCGTATATCTTCAGGTGTAGTTGGTGTGGTGTCACCGCCAGACACCACACTTGCTAGGTGGTAGCTTAAATCGGCCGCGGTCCATTTAGTACATGTCGGACCCGCGTGTCGCCACTGTGTGATCGCAGACCGAGCGCCACCACAAGGCAGGTCTCGAGATACGGGATAGCTCTCGCCCCAGTTGTACGACGACTTTGCTAGCGACTACACTGACGAAGCCTTTCTCTCATTTGCCGAGAGACTGTTAGAATAGCCTTCAGCTAAGTCCATGGCTACGACCTAGCAAGGCGCCATTAACCGTATCTGAAGAGAGTCTTATTTGTATTATCAACAGCGATGTATACAACAAAGAATAAAAGATAAGTATTTGAGGAGCTGCATACTTTTCTTATTAGAATTCACTACTTATCCTGTTCCAGACTTGACGCCAGTTGGCATGTGTGTACGCGTGCCTTTCGGCTCCCTTCTCAGTGTGGCGTAGCTAGCTTGTTACGCCACAACAGATTGGCGACGAGGCTTAAAGGATCGTGTTCTTTCTACTTGCTTTGCTCTGATTTATTTGTGTCATGGCTTCGCCACAATCTCCAGATGTACTGTCCGAATTTTATCGCTTGCAGAATCAGCAGACGCAGGCGTTATTGGATGCCCTGGGACAGCTCGTCCAGGGTCAACGTGTGCTGCAAACCGATGCGGCCGCCGCCGCTTCATCGCTACCGCAGCCACAACACGCCGTTGCACCGTCCTTCCGTAATTTTGATTCAACCCAAGAAACGTGGCCAGAATGGTCCCGACAATTTGGATTTCATCTCGCCGCCTACAGAATTCAAGGTAATGAGCGGCAGCCGTTTTTGCTTTCGTGTGTAGGTGTGTCCACCTACCGTGTGATAGTGAAATTGTTTCCCCGACGCGACGTAGCAACTCTGTCCTACGAAGAAATTTTGTCGGCATTGGACGCCTATTTCAAAGAAACAGTTAATGTAGTTGCAAAAAGGTATACTTTCTTTCATACAAAACGTATGCCCGGTCAAACTAATTGGGAGTGGGTTGCAACTTTGCAAGGCCTTACAAGGGACTGTGCGTTTGAATGTGACTGTGGCCTTCCTTATTCAGATACTATGGTGCGTGATGCAATTGCACAGAACGTTTCTGATGTTCGCATACGGGAGCAAATTTTGAAACTAGTTAATCCCTCCCTTCAGCAAGTGATAGACATATTGGATAGACAAGACACACTTGACTTTGCTCAGGAATCTTTTGAAACTTCGCCAGCAGTGTGTAACATTAACCGGCCCGCCGGGCGCGCTGCGCGACCCGGTAACCTGCCCTCGCGCACGTCCGCACAGCTGCCGCCACGCTTTAAACCAGGTGTGCCGCGCCAGCCCACAAATGCAGTGAAATCATGCCCGCGGTGTGCTACTAGACATTCGCGTGAAAATTGCCCGTCACGCCAAGCTCTTTGCTTTTTCTGTAATAAGAAAGGACATGTTCGAAGTGTTTGCCAGAAAAAGCTCACATCAGACAATCACAACCATTCCAGGCCTTTTGCTTCGCGCCGGAATCGAACCAAGGACACACAGGCTAGTGAACCTTCACCCATGGACATTCATGTAGTTAATTCCACTTCGTCCAGTGACACTGTCTCTAACTGTGACTGTGATCGTCCCACACAAAGTGTGCGTCGTCGTCGACGGAAATCACGTCAATTAGCAAGTGATTCTGTACAAGTGTCTGTTCAAATTGCACAAAACAGTCGCTCTTGTCGTCGGCAGGACAATAAACTTTTTGTAGATTTGGACTTTAAGGGCAAGGTCATTCCATTCCAGCTCGATACCGGAGCTGCAGTTTCATTGCTCAATCACGACACGTACAAACAACTGGGCAAACCTCCGTTGCGTGCCGTAAATGTTCAGCTCAGTACATATTTAGGACAGAAAATTCCTGTGTTAGGACAGTGCAGCCTTCTTGCAACATACAAGGGACAAACAAAACTTGTGACATTTTACGTTCTTCGTTCTTCTACTGCAGTGAACTTGTTTGGCTTAGATTTATTTCAGTTGTTTAACATGTCTATAGCAAATCAGGTCCTATCAGTGAATCAGACTGTGCCTTCCGACAGTGTTGCTCGGTTATGTGAAGAATTTGCAGACATTTTTGCACCGGGCCTTGGTTGCGCTAAGAACTATGAAGCACATTTGGAACTGAAAGTCAACGCGCAACCGAAATTTTTCAGAGCGCGCAATGTTCCTCACGCATTGCGTGATGAGGTCGCAAGAACATTAAACGATTTCGAATCACAAGGTGTGAGTGAATGTGCGCAATGCCTCTTCTCTTTCAGCTCCGCTTCATCGCTTACGCCGTATAGGTGTTCCGTTCGTCTGGACGACGGAATGCGAACGCGCCTTTCGCCAGTTGAAATCGGCGTTGCTTTCTAATACTTGCCTTACGCCATTCGATCCCCAGAAACCCCTTTTGTTGATGGTAGATGCATCGGATTTCGGGATCGGTGCTGTGCTTGCGCACAAAGTTGGCTCGCATGATCGCCCTATTGCCTTTGCGTCCAAATTGCTCTCGTCTGCGCAAAGAAATTATTCCCAGATAGAGAAAGAAGCTTTGGCTCTCGTTTTTGGTGTTACTAAGTTCCATGATTTCTTGTATGGTCGTCAATTTAACATCATCACAGACCTCACACCTTTGACGTCGCTTTTTCATCCGAATAATCCTGTACCTCCGCGTACAGCGCAGAAATTCATTCGCTGGTCTATTTTCCTCTCGCAGTGCCGCTATGATATCTTGTATCGGTCCACTGCTAAGCACGGAAACGCCGATGCGTTGACCCGTTTGCCTGTTGCTGATTATAAAGCATTCGAGTCTTCCGAACTTGCTTGCATGTTCATTGATTCGGAAACGGATGACGTGGTCGAATCGTTTCCGATTGATTTTCGTCGTGTAGCTACAGCCACAGCTGCTGACCCTGTCCTTGCTACCGTTTTGCGTTTTGTTGCTACGCAATGGCCTTGTCAAAGTCACGGATCGAGGATCCGTTGGTTCGCCGATTTTTTGCTCACAAGGAGAGACTTTTTGTACGACGTGGTGTTTTGTTGTTGCGTTCTGATAATGATCAGTCCAGAGTCGTGGTCCCACGTTCGTTACAGTCCTCTGTCTTACGGCTTCTTCACCAAGGACATTGGGGTATAGTGCGAACGAAACAACTTGCTCGTCAGCACTGTACTTGGTTCGGAATCGATGCTGCGATTACGAATATGTGTTCTTCTTGCATGGCGTGTGCCGAACAACAATCCGCACCGCCGCGGAAAGTCTTTGCATGGCCAAAAGCCACTTCCCCTTGGCAACGCTTGCACATAGATTTTGCTGGTCCATTCTGGAATGCTCGATGGTTGGTTCTGGTAGATGCCTTCAGTAATTTTCCTTTTGTTGTCCGGATGTCTTCCACGACGTCCTCTGCCACCATCCAAGCGTTGTCTGCTATCTTTTGCATTGAAGGTCTTTCGCAGACTATTGTTTCCGACAATGGCCCACAATTCATGTCTGCAGAATTTGTCATTCTGCCAGGCCAATGGTATTCAACATCTGACGTCCGCGCCGTTTTCGCCTCAGTCAAACGGTGCCGCTGAACGATTGGTTCGGACTTTCAAGTCACAGATGTTGAAGTTGAAAGAATCGCATTCTCAGGAGGACGCATTGTTGCTCTTTTTGTCTTCGTATCGCTCTCAGCCCCGAGATGGTCGCTCTCCGGCTGAGTTGCTCCACGGTCGTCCTCATCGAACCTTGATGTCTTTGCTGCATCCGCCGCATCAGGTTCCTATGCAGCGGCAGACTTCTGCTTTTGCTCCAGGCGACGTTGTATTTTATCGCAACTATCGAGGGTCACGGCGTTGGCTCGCAGGGCGCATTCTTCGCTGCCTCGGCCGCGCGATGTATGTGGTTTTGGGGGCCTCTGGTGAGGTGCGTCGGCATCTCAATCAGCTGCGCCTCTGTCGTCGCACGGGTTCTGCCGCTCCCCGTCTGCTTTCAGCGACGGTGCCGTCCGGTCAGCGCCCTGGGGACCCATCTACTGGCTCGCCTCATCCCCAGGTGTTACCGACGATGCCTTCCATTTTGCCCCATGGCGACGCGCCGCCGCCGCCGCCGCCGCCGCCTTTTCTCCCGCCGGCGCCGCCCGCATTCGACGCTTCGCTGCAGCCGCCAAGCGCCTCCCTGGGTCACGCGCCGCCGATCGCTTCCCGTGACCAGCTGTCCTCCGCCATGGAACTCTTGCCCGCTCCGGACCACATGATGTCTTCGCGCGTCGGGTACCCCGACGCCATGGAGGTCGACCCTTCGGCCCCTCTTGATTCTTTACGGGCGCATACACCGCATGTTGACGTGCACCCTGGACTAGGTTTTCAGGCGTTTCCTAGCTCCCCTCGGACCGAATGGCCGGGTGCGGGTGGCACGGCCTCGCCTGTTGTTAGGCTCCCCACCTCATCGCATACGTCAACATGGGGTCCTCCCCACGGCGGGCGGAAGCCTTATCACACGACCGTTCGCCGATTTGCGGGGGAGGAATGTGGTGTCACCGCCAGACACCACACTTGCTAGGTGGTAGCTTAAATCGGCCGCGGTCCATTTAGTACATGTCGGACCCGCGTGTCGCCACTGTGTGATCGCAGACCGAGCGCCACCACAAGGCAGGTCTCGAGATACGGGATAGCTCTCGCCCCAGTTGTACGACGACTTTGCTAGCGACTACACTGACGAAGCCTTTCTCTCATTTGCCGAGATACTGTTAGAATAGCCTTCAGCTAAGTCCATGGCTACGACCTAGCAAGGCGCCATTAACCGTATCTGAAGAGAGTCTTATTTGTATTATCAACAGCGATGTATACAACAAAGAATAAAAGATAAGTATTTGAGGAGCTGCATACTTTTCTTATTAGAATTCACTACTTATCCTGTTCCAGAATTGACGCCAGTCGGCGTGTGTGTACGCGTGCCTTTCGGCTCCCTTCTCAGTGTGGCGTAGCTAGCTTGTTACGCCACAACAGTTGGAACGTCTTTATAAAGACTGTCTTTTACGGATCCCCACAGAGGCGTCAAGTCTGGCGAACGAGTCGGTCACGACACATCTCCTCCACGTCCAATCCAACGATTTGGGAATTGTCTCTGCAACTCTTTTCTAGCCATCAGCGAAATATGTGTCGGACACCGATAGTGTTAACACCACTCTCTGTTCCTTGTTACTAAAGGTATTTCTTCCAATAACAGACTTAATGTTTCTGGCACGAATGTGGTGTACTTCCTACCATTAAGATTTCCTTCGATGAAATAGGGGCCTATAAATCAGCCCTCCAGAATCCCACACCATACATTCAGCGACCACGGTTTTTGGTGTGCAGCTTGCCGCAGCCAACATGGATTATAAATTGCCCAATAATAATTTCCATTGTTTGTGAATGTAGCCTCGTCAGTTTATAAAACAAAATTAATAAATTTGTCAGACCTCTGAATCTGAGGTTGAGCCCATCGGCAGAATTCAATAAGCCACATACAGTCCTACCAGTTAATTCTTGGTGAATACTGATATGGTAAGGATGATATTTATGGCGATGCTCAATACAAACAACTCTACTGTGGCTCATCTCAGATTCCCTTGCGATTTGACGTGAACTAACACAAGGACGTCGAAACGCCGTTTTCTCGTTAGTAACTTTCCTTTGCCGGTTATGTTTCCCATGCGTTAAGGATCCAGTTGTTCTAAATTTATCATACACAAATCTAAATGTACGGCGTGCAGGGTGAGTACGTTGAGGATATCTTTTAGCGTATAAGTCTCTAGCTGTAACTGAATTTCGTTGGCATTATACGTAAATGAGAAGCAGATCGACTTGTTCTTCGAAGGAATACATCATTCAGATTCGCTTGATTCGACGATACTAGTCTTACCGTTCCTATTAGTGTTGTAGTGCGAAACCGTCGAATGGTGTTTACATGTCAGTGGCACGCTATATGGATACGCCGTATTCGGCGAATATTAACTGTTTGCACGATATACGAGAGAGAATTGACAGAGCATGTGCATCGATAAGAGCCGAAGTGATAAGGAATACCACTCAATCCATGATAAGAAGATTGCAGAACTGCTTTGATACCAATGGTCATCACTACGAACACCTTCTGCTAATGGACGTTCATACCACCTTTGTGTCCTTTGTTGACCTTCAGAAGCCTTACTGTCGCACATCATTGGATTCGTCTCGATAGCAGCTATCAGAAAATAGGTACCTAACTATAGCATCCAATTAAAAAAAAGGTGACCTAAAATGTCTGACGCGAACACCTAGCAACAAAAAAACCGACGTCATATCACGGCCCCCGTTGTCCCATGCAACATTTGTCCCACAAACTTTTCAGCAACTGTCATACTTTCAGAGTTATTCTAGGTGGCAATAGTTAGTGACACAGCCTGTATACTCCTTCCACCTGTCACCTTTCCCTTCTTTGTGTATTACTGGTTTTCCATTGAGCTCTTGATATCTATACGGCAACGCCTCTGCATCGTAACTTTAAACACATGATAGCGGGATAATGAAGATCGGTGCCATATTACGGTAAATGATCACACATTTTCGACAGCTGGTAACGTTCTCAGTACTGCTTTTAACTACAGCCTGACAAATATAGCTTAGGGGAAAGTCTGTTCGTTTCAAGCTGGACCAAACCCAAACAAACCCTATGATATATAGAGGCTCTCTCGTTTTAGCAGCACAAATGACGACTCTGTAGCATCGGCGGTAATGGTACGTTGAAAAATTACATCTTTCGTAAAACAAACTTTAGCTACCTTCATATATGTATCAAAAATTAGTAAATCATACTACAAGATGACTTACATGTAAATCCAAATATTAGGATCGTATCTCGCATCCCTATAGATGTGTTAATTGGCGAAAACAGTGGAATTTTCTAATTTCGGGCTTGTAAAACATCAGAAGGCAGTCATTGTAAAAATATTAATGAGAGATCGAAAATGGTATAGGGGAATGTTCCACTACATACACTGACAGCTGACCCATTTTATAAGAATTACATAATTTTATCTTGAACTCAAATAGGAATAGACACAGAGGAAGTGACATTTTTGCTTAAAAAAAAAAGAACGTCGGAGGAAAACAGCCTGTGGTACATAATTTAAACATAAAGTTATTCATTAAGAATCCTTCAACTTCACACTTTTCTGTGTGATCCCGAGCAGACTGAAGGATGGAAGTTAGTGCATCGCAAGATTTGGAAAATTTTAGTTACCCGGGAACACTCCATATTTAGAGAATATTAATCTACTACGATGGATGATCGTTAAAGAGATGTGAGATGGAGACCCTTGCCTTCAAAGCAGGGATACCATAGCAGGCAGGCGTTTCGACGGTAGACGGAAGCAGGTGAAAGTAACTTTGGAAGATAAATATCACTCCCTCTTAACTCACTTGGGATATTTCTCTGTTTTCTTTTGTTCTCCTCTGCTATCACAATTTTTCGTTGGTTGTAAAAATTAAAGCCAACTTCAGTATATTGTTTTCTTACTAGTGCTGAGGTTCTTTATGGGACACAGCACGAGTACTCACACTCACTCCGGTGTTTTACTTTGGTCTGATGCATGCACCTTCCAGTTTTGTCTAATCCAGGATTGCGAAGCTAGCAAATTCTAATTCGAAACAGGAGTTAAAGTTTGAACGCAACGTCTCGCCAACGTCAATGTTACTACAAACAGAGCACTCATTCACTTGGACTATGATTGTGAAAGAAATTGGCGAGCAGCGTTGACTAAAGAATTCAGGGATGCTTGTAAAACAAAATTCAGGGTAACACTAAGAGGATCTTGACGTTGCTCCTCCGGAATGACAGTTGCTTAATTAACCGGTTCATCATCTCGTTCGGTTTCTGCCCAGTTACTAAAAACCTGAATTTAGATATGCCTTCTTTAAATCGCTTCAGATAGCATTTGTTCCGGATTCCAAAGTGAGATGGACGAAATCACTGGTAGTACTTTGTTTTTCTCATTTACTTACCTGAACATCCACGTTCTTTTATAAATTTAGTAATGCAGTCGAATTCGATTCGAAGAACACAGGTGTGTCTTTTTTTTCACTTCGAATCACCCATTTTTGGGATAAGTCAAATCAATCACTTCTTAGATGCTTCTGCTCTCTTTCTTTTTCCCAATAGTTCTTCGTTCTTTCTGATCTCTTCTTCCTTTCCTCCTCTGATATCTGAATCAGTTTCCTGGTGTTGATCATAACTTGGAACCTCTTAGTTTTGTCTTTGGTGACGATCTTGGCTGTACCAATCTTTAACATGACTTCGGTAGTCCACCTTTTCCACTTTCTTAAATCAATTTGGTTTAGTCCTTTTCTTGTGAAAGAAGTCAAAGATTTGTTTGGTTAATCTGTCGGGATTCATTCGGAGCATTTGTCCATAGAAATCAATGCTTCTTTTTCTCGGATTTGCGAGAGTCTCTCCTACTTTGCATAAAGGGCTTCGCTTCTATAGAAAACTTGTTTGTTCTTTTGGAATCTGGGACGCATGATCTTTCTCAAAATTTTTCTTCCCTTGATTTACAATTTCTCCATTTGCCCTTTCTTCCCCATGACTAGTGTCTCTGCTGCATAGAGTGCTTCCGACTGAATTGCTGTGTTATAATGCCTTATTTTGGTGTTCCAAGAGAGGGCATTCTTATTGTATGTGTTTTTGGTTTTCTGGAAAGCTAGTTCCATTTTGGTCCATCTTGCTTCCATTGCTTTCCCTTCAGGGTTGTTCCATTCAGTCCATTACCCTAGGTACTTGAAACTCCTAACCACCTCTATATTTAAGCTCCTACTTTAATTCTCTTAGGAGTATCCACTATGTTCGTGCCCGCATCTCGTGGTCGTGCGGTAGCGTTCTCGCTTCCCACGCCCGGGTTCCCGGGTTCGATTCCCGGCGGGGTCAGGGATTTTCTCTGCCTCGTGATGGCTGGGTGTTGTGTGCTGTCCTTAGGTTAGTTAGGTTTAAGTAGTTCTAAGTTCTAGGGGACTGATGACCATAGCTGTTAAGTCCCATAGTGCTCAGAGCCATTTGAACCACTATGTTCGTCATAATCTTTGTTTTTTTCGTAAGAAATCTTAAGTCCTATCTTGCTGCCTGCTCTTGTAGCTCAGCAATTTCCTTGAGCTAACTCCCACGTTCCCGCGAGCAGCGCCGTGTCGTCAGCAAATGCCAAACACTTAATAGTGATTCCTCTGTTTGTTGTTCAAAATCTTATTCCCCATCTTGTTCTTGCATTCCATTCCCTCACAACTTTTGCGAGTACACAGTTAAACAACAGGGGTGAGAGACTATCCCCTTGTCGGACCCCTGTTCGGATCTCAAAAGGTTCCGATAATTCACCAATAAATCTGACTTTAAGAGGACGTATTCGTCAGCGTCTCCTTGATGATGGTTTAGAGTTTTCCTATCCAAGCTAAAATCCTCAAAAATACTGAACAACAACTCTGCCTATGGAATTGTAAGCTTTTTGGAAGTCACTATATACGGTTTCGCCCTCTGCTTCTGATGTGCAAAAATGTTTCTGAGGTTTAAGATCTGTTTAGGGCAGGATTTTCCTTTCCTAAAACCTGCTTGATGCTCCCCAATTTAGCAATCCATCTGAGATTCTGCTCTTTCTAGTAAAGCTCTGGACAATATCTTGTAGGTCACATCCACCAGGGAAATCCCTCTATACTTGGACTATATACTTAGGACCTTTTTTGGGAAGAGGGTGTATCAGGGACATTTTCTATTCCTCTGGAATTATTCCTTTCTTCCATATTTCCTCAAAAAGTTTTTGGAGTAAGACAATTTTTGCAAGCATACTTCCATAATTCTGCTGTTATCTGAATTTCCCCTGATGCCCTGAAATTTTCCAAATGATTTAATATTGCCCGGATGTCATTTACAGATGGGGATTTAGAGTCTGAGTTGGGGGATGATATCGGTTCACCATCGAACGCCATCTTTTGATGTGGTTCCTCGCAGTTTAGAAGTTCCTTGAAGTACTCTACTAGTATCTTACAGATGGCCCTATTACTATCCGCCATGTTCCCTTTTTTGTCCTTAAGTTGGAGAGTTTGGGGGGGGGGGGGTCATATCTGTGTAGCTTCTCCCTGAAGATCTCACTGAGTAGTTGGTCTTCTTGCGCCTTCTGAAGTTTCTTGATCTCCTTGGACACCATTTTTCTAGTTTCCACAAAGTACTGCCAGGTACTCTCGTTCCTTTTTTGATTTTCCAGATGTGCCACGCCTTCTTTCTCAGATCAAGTAGGCTATCACACTCATCGTTCCACCTCGTGTGCTTCTTCATCCTGGTAACAGGACCAAGCTGCTCTGCCTTGGTTGTAAGACTCTTCTCCATCTACTTCCAGTCCTGATCTTCTAGGTCGCTTGTCATCTTGCCCCATTCCTCTTCTACTTTATTTTCTCTGGATCAAGTTTTCTGCTATGGAAGCTACTCTTGGAGATGATTTTCAGTTTCACTTTAGATAGGTAGTGGTCAGAGTCGAGGTTGGCGCCTCTGCGAACCCTAAGACTTTGGAATTCTTTATGAAATTTCCGCTTTATCGCAACATGATCTAACTGGAATTCTCCCAGTAGAGGGCTAGGTGAAATCCCCGTCTTGTGCTTTCTTGGCAGCTAGTTGACTTCAGGGTCAAACTGTGCTCCTGGCATAATTCGATGAGGCTGATACCATTTTCGTTCGTCCTGTTTTGTGCCGGGTATCTCCCCACAATATGACTGAACCATTCCTCCCTCCCCACTTGGGAGTTAAAATCCCCTAGAAGGATGACATTATGTTTTTCGGGGATTTTT
Source organism: Schistocerca americana (assembly GCF_021461395.2). Taxonomy (NCBI): domain Eukaryota; kingdom Metazoa; phylum Arthropoda; class Insecta; order Orthoptera; family Acrididae; genus Schistocerca; species Schistocerca americana. The sequence continues at coordinate 498,030,510 of NC_060121.1, forward strand.
TGGATCGTGTCACCTAGTTTGTCCAAGAATAGTTCCACCTTCTCCTTATTCTTTTTGTTGTCAATGTTTACAGGGGCGCGATAATTACAACAGCATATACTTGTTCGGTCGACTTAAACTTGAGAGTGGATAGCCTTTCAGAGGTAGACTCAAAGCTTATAACGGAGCCTAATACTTTCTTGTCAATTACAAACCTATTCCAAACAGGGGAACTTTTTCGTAGATTTTGTCCCAGTCCTCCCCTTAAGTATCCTGAATCCTCTCGATTCAAAGCTGTCGTTATTCGAGAACCTGATCTCTTGCACAGCCGTAATCATAATTCTAAGTTCATTTAATGTGTCCGTTTAATGTTTTCACTTAATGTGTGTGTTCCCCGCTTCCAAAAGCGAATTTGCATTAAAAGTTGCTAAGTAGTTTGCTTTCCCGTATTTTATTTTGTTTGAGGTTCCAAGATGCCCCGCTTCGTCTTTGGTGACGTTGCAGACTCCCCAGAATCCTATTGTCTGCTTGCGCACTTATGTGCGGTTGATTGTCCGTCTGGGGTAATTAGTTTCACATCACACTTTTCCATGATTGATAATTCTTCTAGAGCCATCTTTTTTACAACCGAGGTTGTTAACCCCTGAGGTATATTCACAGCCGCTCCTAACATGGAGACAAACGCTGACCAAAGGCCTCCCATTTTGAGAGCAGTCGCTTTTGGATTTTGATTTGATTTTTAATTCGTGGTTAACTCCACCAGGCTCTGCCGCTCTCTCCACCGTTGGGAATCAGATTCCTCTTCCACCTCCGAGACTGCTGACCAGGTTTCACCTAGCAGACTAATTCTCAATCTTTCAACATCAGCATTAGTTCTTTAAGGTAAGCAGCTGTGATTAATCAAAACAACAAACACTTTTAATACAGTAGCATAGGGCAAAATGGGAAAACAATGACATTTCAATAACAACTCTCCACAAATATGGCTTCACAGGTAAGATTAAATATATGATTGTTAATTTTTTTTAACTTTCAACAAATATCCCGTAATGCCTTTAGTAAAACAATAAGTAATAGGCCTAACGAGAAGGTGCAATCAATCCCAACACATCCATAGATCATAGACACAAGTTGCACAATTTAACCCCAAGGATTTGTCAAGATAAAATTTCCCCAAAACGTAAAAGATAAATCATTACACTAAAATGCTGCATCAGTTATCAACATAAAAATTCACGAGGAGCCCAAGGCTAGATTTTAACATTTCTGACATCGCAGCAGTAGGCAAGATAAAATTAGCTCAGTTAACAAAATACAATTATACCAAAACTCAAATACAAGTTAAAATTTAACACACACGGCGACAACCGTCAGCTTACAATAGTTCAAAACATTATTCACTCTCATAGGTGTGCAGATGTCATTACCAAGGGGAGTGTGCGAACCAACTTGAAGCAGCTATAACATGGCATAGACCAAATTACAGATTCGGCAGTCAATGCAGAGAAGTCGGCAAGAAACGGTAAACAAGTCAGGAAACGATCACTGTCGCCCACATACACACTTGCGCACGGGCGCAGAGGAGCCAACCTTAAGCCAGTGAGATAGAATAGGGCAGGCAGGGTGCAAAAAAAGAAAAAAAAATCGTCACGGGGCCCACCGAACCACTGAATGGGAACTACCAAAATTCACTCACTTTAAACTTTACGTACGACGCCCGAGCGAGGAAACGGGAAATCATACGGGCACAGGACAGCAAAAACCTCAGACAAACACACAGAATCCCATAAATTCCAAATTTAATCTATTATCCCCCAAAACCCCGGAACTTTGGACAAGCGAAATTACAAGCCACAGGATCCAAAGGCACTCTGCAGGAGAGTAAGGAGGGAAAAGTTCAAACAAAGTTCTGCAACGGCACAATATAACGCCAAGAAAAACACACTAAGTAAGGTACATCACCCCACAGAATGCCGAGAAACACGAACACTGGGGTTTGCCCACGTTTCCGACACAATCATAACAACGAAGATAATCTTCTTAGCCATAGGACGCTGAAACACCCAAACAGCACCAAACTTCCGAGGACGGAAAAGTACTCCCCTGTAAACTATATCCTGGAGCACCACAGCCCGAAGCTCCTGCCAAGGCGCGGTCCAAGGAAATCGGCGCGAGAAAGATGATCCAGCACGAGTATCGTCACCCAGACCTCAGCAATGAGCAGTCAGACAGGGCAGGAAAGCTGGTAATCAGGGGACGACTCCAGCCACCGACCCGGGGAGCAGCAAGTACCACCAGCCCCGGCCAGCGACAGCGCGGGGGGGCCCACCGTCCGACGCAAAAGGCAATCTTCGCGCCGTTTGCCCCAAAATTCACTGCCCGCGCACACGCCACCGGGCAGAGACGGCGCTACCTGCCGCCAGGAGGCGCCCCGCAACGGAGAAAGAAACACCACTCGGAGGTCCAACGATCGAGAATCGATCGGGAATACCGCCGCCACGGCACATTAAAGTGATTTGATCGAATATTAACAAAATGGTTCAAACGGCTCTAAGCACTATGGGACTTAACATCTGAGGTCATCAGTCCCCTAGACTTAGATCTACGTAAACCTAACTAAGCTAAGGACATCACACGCATCCACTCCCGAGGAAGGATTCGAACCTGCGAGCGTAGCAGCCGCGTGGTTCCGGACTGAAACGCTTAGAACCGCTCGACCACAGCGGCCGGCGTGTATTAACAGATAGTGTCACAACAGAGTAGCAAGCAATAATATCTCTTCGTCTGCCGGTGAGTGGGGGAATTAAATGTGCAATGCGGGTGTGTATGCTGCGGGCCATCTCGTGTAAAGTGTCGTGTCGACTACGACTGCCGTATCGATAGATGCCTATTACTTCCCCTACTACCTTGTCTCTCAACGTTTTAGAAAGGAACGAAGTATGTTGAAAGGTACAACATGAACGTGCACTATGTTATTTCTGCACCGGTGCGCCTTAATGTATTCTCTCGTGTACGGAGCGGCTGAGTCGGCGAGCGACAGACGCTGCGGGCGGCGGGAAGCGACGCGGTGCCGTAAGGCGGCAAGGCCACGCGGCGCCCGCAGAAACTCGTCGAGCGAGTGACGCCGCTTTTTAAGAAATGAATAGGAAGATGGGCAAATTGGATCCATTCCAGAGTAAAAGCTACCTGAGCAGCGACCACTAAAGGTCAAGGATGCGCGTCACGACGGATGCGCACAGCTTTCGCAATACGAGGCGCCGTTCAGCGGGCAGCACGGTGCGGTGCGGCGGAAAGAAATAGTGCGGCCCGGCTGCTTCCCTCCCAGTGCGACAAACGGTAACTCGTCAGCAGAGCTTCAACTCGTCAGGCGGGGAACCACCGATCATCACCAGCATGTGTCAGCGAGAGACTCCTGGAAATGAGGGAGTACTGCGGTGTAGTGGACTGGACATGGCTTCGGTACAATTCTAGTTCCACTCGCCGTCCAGGCATTGAGATTGTTTCTCGTAGCTTCGCCAAATCGCTTCAGAAGAGTGATGATCCCTTCAACAAGGTCACGAATGATTTTCTTCCAGTCTTCCGTTTTTGATCGCTAGTGTGGTTTTGTCTTTCTAGCTAAGAATCCGATTACGGATCCGAAGGACGTGTGCTCAAACTGTGGTGCATCCTAGGTCCCTTATCCGTCATTTACATCTTTCCCTCAGAGCGGTGTTCATTGTCGTGAAAAGTGCCGCACTGCACCGTGACTCGGATTTCGCGTTAAACTGCAGGTCCCACTGTTGTCTGGTTGGATATGTGACGATAATGGGTTTAAAATAGCTGGTTGGGCGCAAAATAATAATCACAGGATGTCTCTGGAACCATTTTTTATTCATTACGCGTTTAAAGTTAAAAAAAATGGTTCAAATGGCTCTGAGCACTATGGGACTTAACATCTGTGGTCATCAGTCCCCTAGAACTTAGAACTACTTAAACCTAACTAACCTAAGGACCTCACACAAATCCATGCCCGAGGCAGGATTCGAACCTGCGACCGTAGTAGTCACGCGGTTCCGGACTGAGCGCCTGAAGTTTAAAGTTCTGCCCGCCCTCAGACGTTGGAGGAAATCAACGGCATACCAACAGAGATATGCCTATTAAAGCACTAGGGGTTAAAAGTATCTGGGGTTTAGATGTCATCAAACTTAATTAATAAAACTGGACAGAGCAGGAGGGCTGCACGACTACTGAACTCACTCCTTTGGAATAACTAAATAACAAAAAGACGAAATAGGTAATAATAGTTCAGTTGTCGAAAACATGGCTACGCACGAAGCAGAAACTTGGGTAATAAACAGTGTCAGAGAAACAAGGTTCTTCAATGAGACACTGGCTTTTGCAGTCGAAGCTATGTCGTTTCACAAGCTGGACCGTGTACCAAATATTAAAACAACAGAGGCTATGGGTGTCCGTAAATCAATAGTAGATACCCTAGAGATGAAACTCCTAAAATGGTATGCAGATTTGGAAGGATAGACGATAGCCGATGGCCAGAGGAAGTGTGGCACCGCGAAATTATTCCATCGGGCGTGCGACGTTTGTGAAACAGGCGACATATCCTTAGACTTCAAAAAGAATGTAACAATTCCAGTTCCAAAGACGGCAGGTCCTGACAGGTGTAAATACTACTGAACAGTCAGTGTTATAAATCATGGTTGCGAAAATATTAACACATATAACTTTCGGAAGAACGGAAAAATGGCAGGGGTAGACTTTGCGGAAGATCAGTTTGGGTTCCGGAGAAATACAGGAAGACCTGAGGCAATACTGACCCTATGATTTATCTTAGAAGATAGGATGAAGAATGGCCGTGCTGTCTACCGCACTGCTTTCCGGGTGGGAAGGAGTGCCGATCCCCGGCACATATCCACGCGGCGGATTTGTGTCGAGGTCCGGTGAACCGGCCAGACTGTGGATGGTTTTTAGGCAGTTTTCCATCAGCCTCGGCGAATGCGGGCTGGTTCCCCTTTTTCCGCCTCAGCTACACTGTGTCGGCGATTGCTGCGCAAACAAGTTCTACACGTACGTGTACACCACCATTACTCTACCACGCAAACATAGGGGTTACACTCGTCTGGTGTGAGACGTTCCCTGGGGGGGTCCACCGGGGGGCCGAACAGCACAATAACCCTGGGTTCAGTGTGGGGCGGCGGAGGGGTGAAGTGGACTGCGATAGTCGTCGTGGGGTTGCGGACCACTGCGGTTGCGGCGTGGACGGAGCCTCTCCGTCGTTTCTAGGTCCCCGGTTAACATAACATAACATAACATAGGATGAAGAAAGGCAAACGATCACGCAATTTGTAGATTTAGGGGGAATTTTTGACAATGTAGGCTGGGTTGGGTTGGGGTGTTTGGGGAAGGAGACCAGACAGTGAGGTCATCGGTAATGTAGGCTGGACTACACTCTTTGACACTTGGAAAATAGCAGGGATACGATACGGGGACCTAAAGGTTACGTACAACGTCTAAAAAAAACCAGATTGCAGCTATAAGACTCGAAGAACATTAAAAGGGAGCCATAGATGAGAAGGGAGTGAGACCGACTTGTAGCCTATCCTGATGCTATTCAATCTAGACATTGAGTAAGCTGTGGAGAAAACCAGGAGTAAATTTGGAGAGTGAATTAAAGCACAGGCGGGAGAAATTAAAACCTGCGGTTTGCCGATGACTCTGTAATTCTGTCAGAGACGGCTAAAGACCTGGAAGACCATTTGAATGGAGTGGATAGTTCCTTGAAAAGAAGTTATAAGATGAATATCAACAAAAATAAACCAATGATAACGGAATGTAATCGAATTAAATCATGTGACGCCGAGGCAATTAGATCAGGAAGTGAGACACTATAAACAAGAGGGTTTTGTTACTTGTGCAGCTAAATAGCTGATGATCGCAGAATGGAAAAATATAAAATCCAGGCTGGCAACAGCAAGAATGGCAGTTCAGTCAAGAAGATAAACACTTATGAAATGATGTACTACTGAATAAATCTGAAGATTAGGTGGGTAGATCGAATAATAAATAAAGAGGTACTAAAGTGAATTGGAAGAAAATATATATATGGCAGAAATTAACTAAAAGAAAGACTCTGTTGATGGGACACATCCTGGGGCATCAAGGAATCATTTCTAGTTACGAAATGAAGTGTGTAACAGCAAAAATGGTAGCGGGAGACCAAGTCCTGAATAAAAACAGTAAGCGGGGTTCAAATGTATGTAGGTTGCAATAGTTTTGTACAGATGAAGAGTCTTGCACTAGGTAGATCTCTGTGGAGAGCTGCCTCAAACCAGTCATCGGACGGCAGACCACAACAACAACAACAACAACGAAAGAAATTATCTCCTCAAATCTCGCGCAGTGTACAGTTTATCAGTTGTGGTTTTAGTTATAACCACTAAGAAAGTGATGTATTTCAAATAAATTATTGTGTATTAAGAAAGAAGGCTCATCAGTACAGGACAAAAATGAAGATTAACATTATCGTTTCTGTGGTCTTCAGTACTAAGTGCCATTTGATGCTGCTGTCCACGCTAATCTATCCTAAGCAATTTTCTTTATTCTTGTTTACTATTGCAACCCAAATTCTAAGCATCCAGCAGCCCTCTACAATTTTTAATTTATTCAGAAATACTATGCAGGGCACGGAGAATGGCGCATTTCTTTCTATATTTCACACTGTCTAGAACTTTGAGATTAGAACACTTGCCCAATTATCTGTTGTACGTAACCTCACCAGCTCAGCCGCTTCAGTGACGACCGTGTGTCCCAGCACTCTATATACAGGTTGGTCAGAAACAGTCTGAAAAGTTTCTAAGAGTGTTGCAGGATAGGTTGCTCTGAAAGATAACTTTAAAAGAACTTCGATATTTTACGCCATTTCCGATTTAATTGCCACTGAAATTAGCCGATAAGGCCCTAGAACGCGCAAATTCAAGCAGCATGTCAGAGAGAGTGTCATAGAACTTGTTCTTCGATTGGTTTACTCAAACAGAACATACGTAGTATTTTCTCATCAAGCTTACATTTTAACTGGCAGTGAACATCTGAACAATTGGTAACTCACGAATCCACAAATGTTTGTGTGTTTCCGCATTTTAGAGTGTGCAAGTGCTTGAATTTGCGTGCAAAGACATGATTGGCTAGATAATGCTAATTGAATCGGAAACGCCGCAAAGTATCGAATTTTTATGTTACAGCTATTTCTCGGCACAATATACTCTGCGACACCCTTATAAGCTTCTCACACTATTTCTGAGTACCTTCCGTCCCTCCAATTGGAAAGTGGGTTGTTCCTTTGTTCCTGAAAGCTTGTAGTACAATTCCAAAAACTGTCCCGATCTATTTACGCTGATACCCGCCTCCTGACCTATCTCTTGTAGTCTTGGATTTCTCTGTAACTGCCCCTGCTTTCTTACTGGAGGTGAAATGCCAAGCGGGTAATAAAGTCTATCAGCTAATGTTGATCTTAGGCAGCCAGTTAACATCTGAGCTAATGCCCCGTTTTTAATAACCTCGTCGAGCAGAAGTTGAACTGAAACTTCGTCCTTTCTTTTCTTGCCTTAGCTGTTAGTAACGCTCAGACGTTCGTAGACGTGAGATACAATATTCCAGCATTATGTAACTAGAAACATCAGTGCTAGGACGTCCATTAGCGTAGTTCTACGCTCTCTGTGTAGAGGTTCGATACATGCGCTCCTGGTAGCCAGGCAGCAAATGATGAATGCAATGCGAGATGACTGGATAGTGTAGTTAGTTTATTTCTGGTGACTTACACAGCTTCCAAAAATCTTGCAAGTGATAGAAACATATCTTTATCTGCCTAGGCTGCTTTATTCTTGATGTAGTAATCAAGTAGTATATCTTCGAAGATGAAAAGATTTTCTCGTTTGCAAAATTATATACGTATCTTGTGCCAGAGAAATCTCACATATAGCTGTTGATGTTAATGCGTTAATTTATTGATGTGTAAGTAATCCTTCTAAGGTCAAACTTTTCCGTTTGAGCGGATACATGCCAGCTCTGGTCTATCTTGTCGTTCTCCTCCACGTAATACAAGAAGAGAACTCCACTGCCGTTGTGTGCGTGCTCCAGGTGACGCACGTTATACGCTAGTTGGCCATGCGGTGTGCTGACGCCAAGGTCGGTGAAGTAAGCGTTAATCGTCGGAACCACAACAGTTCCCTGCAGTCCTCTACTTGAGACATTATTTTCAGAAGAGTCGTCAGCCTTCTCTAATTATAAGCCTTCAGCATTTTGATTGCTGTTCAAAATACTCCAAAGTTTCGACGGCAGGGCCAGAAGATAAATTGCTACTTAACGCCACGTCTTAGCCTTCTGCATATAATCCTCAAGAGACATTGAAGCTCTGGGGGGTGAAGTATCTCGTAATACTTCACAGATACGTAATCAAATATTCACACCATATAAAACGTTTTTTATTTCCTGTGTAAACATGTTTTATTGAGTTGAATTTCAATCCACCAAACCCATTCTGTTCGACCATAGTTTCATCTTACACAGGCCCGACACTGGAAGTGTCACACCGTTCCATTAAGTACAGCGATGCCTCCTCACATACCCCATTAGCCACCCAAGAACAAAATTATTTTAAATAACGCTTCACGTCCGCGCTAGTCTTCTGAAAAATGACTAGAAACTTTATGAGACGCAGAACTGCCGAAACGCTTTCGTACTTGGTTCACGCACAAAAAGACACTTACTGTTTTATCAAAACCTTGTCCTCGAATTTCTCCAAAAGTAACTCCACAATGATTGCAAGAAAGTGTTTAACACTTTGACCTTTAAATCAGTGCAGTAGCCATCGCTTGATTGCTTCTGAGACAGTTAATTTACAACAATTAATACGAGAAAACCGAATCTGATCGTCTGTTAATGGAAAATAATCGGACTGTGTTTCGTTACTAGAGGGATTACGTCTCGAAAGTAAATGAATACTGTCATCAGCCTAATTAGGAAAAATGCTTCCATGCGAGTATACTGCTAATCTAGTAAACTAATTGCCGTATGTAACTTTACTTGGGACATAGATCCGTTTTATAAACTCGACACGAAAACAACAGCACATCCTATCATATATTGCAAGAGAAGCTAGCACAGACAAAAGGTAAAATGTACTGGCAACGAATTGTCTCCCAATAGCAAACATGTCTATTTTAAATTACGGAAGGTACTAACCATTACAAGTCACTACTTAACGCTGGGATGACCATAGATAAATTGGACGTCCGGTGGCTTTAATACTTTACTGCTGCCATGCAGTAATATTTAAATAGTTAACAAACTATTATCTTAACTAATATGGACACTATTTGTTTTCGTGGAAAGGATGTAGGTCTCTGTATTACACAGAGCATGAATAATGTGTGGAAACCCTGAGTCTGTAGTATTTTTTTTTTTTTTTTTGTTTTGTTTATAAGATACTGTTCTGTCCACTGGCTGGGTTTTGGATTAGCAGCCGGCCGAGGTGGCCGAGCGGTTCTAGGCGCTACAGTCTGGAACCGCGCGACCGCTACGGTCGCAGGTTCGAATTCCGCCTCGGGCATGGATGTGTGTGACATTTTAGGTTAGTTAGGTTTAAGTAGTTCTAAGTTCTAGGGGACTGATGACCTCAGAAGCTAAGTCCCATAGTGTTCAGAGCCATTTGAACCTTTTTTTTTTTTTTTTTATTAGCGCCTGTAACAAGATAGAGTAATAATAGACATAGTAACTAAAATATATTAATAGAAGTACTATTGAAAACCTGAAAAGGAAAAAAGTATTTTATAGGTCTTTGAACATCAGCGGCCTGTACTTGTCTTTATAATCACAGTTCTATTCTATTACTTTTAGTAGAGAGTATAGCTTTTGAAAAGAATTCACTTTCTAATCACCTGTAGCATTTTATACAAAATACTTGAGAAAATTATCACTCCACGAAAGTTAATAAATATTTTGAAACGTTATTGATTCTGTAGTTCATTAGCAAAGGATACACTACGAAGAGGAACTATCCAGGCAAGTGACTGAGGAAAAATCGCTGTTCTTGACACGAAATTAATAGTGGAACAGTTATTTTTTAAATTTTCAGCAAATTATTGGACCATACTAAACTTTGCTTAACCTGTGGTGATCTTCTGTGGCAAATATTTGAAGTTGTTGGACGTAATCATGGCTCTTTATGTAAAAGTCTCTGTAAAATATCTTCTTGGCGTCGGAATGTTACAATGCAGAACGAACCCATAAATGCCATAATCTAACAGTCAACACAAATCCGCATCCGAGGCATAGTTAATCCAATCTTGCTTCATTAATCACGCAGAATGTCAGCTGATTGAATGCTGGCCACCGACTATCTGTTCCACGAATGTCTCCTGCGCTACTTCGAGCCAAACCACCTTTTACACTCCCGCCTAAAGCTTTGCGTTATGGAAGGACCTCCTCCCACGTCTGTAATTCATGCAAACCTGCATTCCCTAAGCGTGAACCGGTTTACATACTACAATACTTTAACACATTTGTATTATGAAAGAATATAACTTTATGAAATACGTTCACAAATTAATTTTGTTAACGTAATTTTGCAGAAATAATAATTATTTCCGTAGGTGTTGAGTCAAAGAACATTATAAAATAGATATTACAGTATTCACAGGGAACATCGAAGTTAAATAGAAAAGTTACAGTCGATGTCGTACGTAAATGTTATAGATTTTATTCACAGGAGATCGTCTCACTTTTGCACTACAGCAGCTATCTCTACGGTGTTTTAACATTAGGAAGAGCCCCATCGAAATAATAACAAAACCTTTGACACGCAGGACAACCAATAACTGCTAAAAGAACGCTCTTCGACCAATGGCAACCCACCTGAAGATATCCATGACTGATTTCGGTACAGCTCTGAGTATCAGCAGAGCACTGCTGACAAGCATGCCAAGTCTAGGTAATCTGCGAACTTCTTCCAGAAATCTTGTGAACATTCTGTCTCAACTGCACGAAAGTTTGTTCACATGTGCAGTGCCATTCGCAGTTCCTAAATGTACACTCTATGCCAAAAGGCTCAGAAATAATAGGTTACAATTCCAGCTACCAAGAACTGTCATATTGATACGTAACAATTAGGACAGAGCAACCTTTAGTGAAATATGAAAAATATCCGGTGGACGTGAGGTTCTCTGGGTCAGACTGTGGGGCTAAGTTTCTGTCACTGTTACTTGGTTAACCTAGAAGTTCAGTAAGTCTAGTATAGGGTTTTTGTGCAGCGGACATCATAGTTTGTGTCACCATCACAGGTGGATTTATGCCAAAAGAAAAGACAGTACCAGTCACTGTTAATTGTTCTATTTCTTTTAACCAAAGTTTTGAATCGACTAGCTCATCTATGGGCCACTGTTCAAGTCATGTAATACGAGGGCTATTCGGAAAGTAAGGTCGGATAGGTCGCCAAATGAAAACGACAGTGAATATCTGATGAAACTTCCCATGGATGTGTTGGGCAGTGTCTCTGCCACGCCTGTTGATCACGTCATATCGGTATTTTGCGTTCTGAGCGCACATTGAGCACGCAAAGATGCCTAAGACAATAGTGTCTCCTGCCAAGTATGAGGGCCTGGTAATAGATTTCGCCTGATGTCATGCAGCCCACATGACATCACTGTCATGCGTTCCCTTCTTCATGCCAATTCTCGGCAACACTCTGCAGGGGCTATGAAAATGCTCCTGCAGCGTTTTCGATGGGAATGTTTGATCACCCTCAATACAGCTCGTAATTGGCTCCACTTGAGTGTCATCTCTCCTCACATGAACCGCTGGCTATGAAGACGACATTTTGGCACAGACCAGCTTAGAGAATTGGTGGAAACCACAGACGACTGCCGTCTAGGCCGAGGGTATTGGAAAGTGGATACAACCTTACGACAAATGTCTAAGTCGGAGTGGCGACTATGTAGATAACTGCTACAAATATAACATTTCTGATTTTCACTGTGGTTTTCCTTTCGCGAACGACTGGACAATACTTTTCGAATAGTACTGTTACAAGCGCGATCAACTATATGAAAGTGAAACTGTCGATTACAAACTGGTGATAGCGTATTTGAGGGAAAAATATAAGGAATAAATAAACTAGTATTTCCCTGCAAGTAGCTCGGGGAACAATGGGTTTTTTTTCCATGATTTCCCTAAATCGCTTCAGGAAAATGCCGGGATGGTTCCTTTGAAACGGCATCGCCGACGTTTTGACCGGCTGTAGAGTTATTTCGAAGTGACTCTCAAGGGTCTGCAACTTCGATAACAAGAGAAAACCGAGATTTCTGAGAGACATGCCTAAGGTGTCATGAAGACAATAGTAGAGATACATTTACAGGGGCCAAAGAGAAGAAATTATAGTCCGCATAAACGAATATTGATTACTACGAGACACTTTGGACTAATGTCACCTGTTGTTATATGCGCTGAAGATGAGACTGTAATAGTTGAAATCTAGATCTGCTGTAATAAAACGATGGATTTCGGGATAAACAGCTGCTCTTTCCTCCATTGTCTGTATCATACAATAATTAGAAGGCAATACATAATGCCTTCTTCTATATCCAGTGCGTGTTGGGTTCTTTCTAAGTATCAAATAATGTCAAAGACAACCGTATGGTTTTCGCTGTTAAAAACAGTTTTACTAATGAAAATGTTTTGTCTATTTACGTATATATCAGTGTATACTTTTTCTTTGTCCTGGTATTGTAGAGCCTAAATCAGTTTCTACTTTAATATATCTGGCCTCTTTTGTGTAAGGACACTCATAGAAAAAATATCAAAGTGCTAATCGTGGGATGAAAAAAAAATCTGTTACTATAACGTGAGATCACGGTAAGAATACATTTACATCCGGTGTTACCGACGACGCCGTCATTCCCCTCCAACGACAACTTCAAAACATTCTTCCCGAGAATGTTGACGTTAACGTACCTTTCCGTATCGTCTCATTCAGTTCCATGGACGGTCTCCGTGAATGCTCCCATCTGAAATGCATTGACACTCCGTCCTTTAAAGTTCTTCGAGGACTGACTTCAACGCGTGCACCCAGGTCAAGTCCACGTGTAAGATAGCTGACCGTCTATCTGCCAAAACCGGCCAACCTGATTTTGTTTTTAGGTGCTTTCCACTGAAATTTAGGGAAATAGTGGGCTAGTTCCTCACACACTTCTAATAAACACAGAGAGTTAAAATATGAAGGTTCACAAAACAGAGTTTACACAATTACAGGCAACAAGTAAACCCTTTTTTTCGCTTAAGGTTATGAAGTGACATTTGTTGCGGCAGTAATAGCATCTGGACGCTAGTTAAAATCATTGGCAAACGCGGCCATGGCTGGGAAAATGTGGAAGAAATAAGATGTTGGCAGAGGTTCAACTTCATGAAGAGATATCTACTTTTGATTGAGTCCTCGACATATTTCAAGTCTTTGTGTTGCCCTCAGTTTTAATCGTAGTTCACTGGACATATTTTGTTACTGACTTGAGAGCAAGGTCGCAAAAGGCCAATGATGTTTGCGGCATTCGGCGCCCCACATATTATCTACCATGCGAACACAATATTGGCTGCTAAAGGCAACAAGGTGTGGGACTGGAGGTATCCAATGGTGATCACAGCATGAGGCTACGGGGCGTATTTGCACTGCTTAGTCGATGGATAATAACAGTGCTACAGCGCTAGTGCTGATGATACAAAGATGAGCAGTGGCAACGATAAACAAAGCAAAAATTGCATTATATCTACAATAACAGTTGCCGAAGTTGACATTTCATCAGAAAGGAATCCAAGGAACGTCGCAGAGTGAGAAAGAGGTGGCAGATGAAATATTAGCGTTTCTGCAAAATGAGTCAGTGTGTAGAAGACATGGGGTTATTTTTAGGAAATATGGTGCGAAATTGTGATTTAGTGTGTTTCAATGCGTGATGCGCCAGCTTCACGGCAGACGTCGGCTGGCCGGCGCGTTTGCACGTGACGCAGTTTTGCAGCAAGTGTCGGTATGTGTGTACGTGCGCGGCAGCCATCAGAACACAGCATTAGTAGAATTACGCAGGTGCAGGCCGCGTGTGGCGCGGTTGCGTTAGCCAGTTCATCGAGAACCTTCTAACAAACACGCCGCCGCATAACCGGCGGATTTATCAGCGGTCTGCACAATTTAAGGGCATCAGAGGTGGGTGTCGGTATTCGGTTCGACCGATTGGGCGTTCGGTCGCTGTCACGTCGTCGTCATCAGCGACGCTGTCCCCGAGGACCGGCCGGCAGAGGGCATTGCCCGCTGCTGCACCGGCGACTCCCAGCATCGTCACAAGTCACCGTGTCTGCAGGACAGCTGGGCCGGGCCTCATGCCGCTAACCCCCTACTGCCTGCGCAGCCGCTGACTGTGCACAGCGTCACGTTCCCCGGACTGTGCGCACAGTGCGTCTCCACCACGACACGAGCGGTGGGGCTGAGCTACGGTAAAATGTATTGGAAGAACCGACAATAAAGAGGAAGATTGCTAAAACCAGCCACCTTCTTCTACCCAGCCACGCCCTACAACCCAGACTACGTCACCCGCTCTGGTCATCCTATTACAAGTGGTGTCAGTCGGGCAACCTGCGCATCACACGCTCCTGTTACAATTGGTGACAGTAGTGGTCTTCTCCCTGGATTTGGAGGAAATTGTGGCTCGTAATCGACGAGGGTATGTGGCATTTGAGAAGGGCAACAATGGATCAGCAACTCCTGCATCATGACAAGTAAGTGCCAATTTTTCGTTTGATGGTTTGTCTGAACCTGTAGCATAGTCCGTCTTCCCTTCCTGTTCTTCTTTCTGGGCTTACTGTAGTCTTGATTCGATAGCTGGTAGTGATGGAGCAGTCTGTGTCAGCCGAGTTGGCTATTCAGCAGCTACTTGAGCAAGTGTCAGAATTAGAGATAGAGCTTGCTCGCTCTAGAGGAGCGAGCAAAGAATGGTTTCCTGTTAATGCAGTAATTATTGACACTAACGCTGTGTCTTTTGTCACCCCTTTTTTGGGAAAAGCTGAGGAGGGTCTTACGATTTTTTTTTTTTTTTGAGCACCTTAGCACGGCCGCTAAATTGGGAAATTGGGGTTCAGAAACACTTTTGCATGTGGCTAAATTGAAAGTAACTAGGGATGCCACAGAGTACGTTACATGCCATGAAGAATTAAGGTTCAAATGGTTCAAATGGCTCTGAGCACTATGGGACTTAACATCTGTGGTCATCAGTCCCCTAGAACTTAGAACTACTTAAACCTAACTAACCTAAGGACATCACACACATCCATGCCCGAGGCAGGATTCGAAACTGCGACCGTAGCAGTCACGCGGTTCCGGACTGAGTGCCTTAACCGCTAGACCACCGCGGCCGGCGAAGAATTAAGGGATGCTCGGACATTTGAAGTATTCAAAAAAGGGTTACTGGAAAGGTATCGAAGGAAAAATGTGTCTAGATATTATTGGGAACAATTGAGTAGAATGTATCAAAGGAATGGGGAATCAATAGAAGCTTTTGTAGATCGAATTCGAAAAATTAATGTTAATACCTATGAGTTAACGGATTCTGATAGGGTTAATGAAGCCATTCTGCACGAAGCTGAGCAAAGGGCACTAGACACATTTTGCGGGGAATACCACAACCTTCCGCAAGATTAGGATGGAATTCCCTAAGACTCTCAATGAGGCAGTCGGAATCGCTGTGGCGTTAGAGGAAGTTGAAGCAGTAACAAAGATGCAGGACAGGAAAGCAGTGTTTAATGCAGAAATAAAATGTTTGAGATGTGGTCGGATGGGACACATTAGACGCGATTGCAAGGAAGTGCAGTGCAGGAAATGCAGACGTTGGGGTCATCGGGAGCGTAATTGCAATTGGTCCTGGCAGAAACATGATAGGAAACCGCAAGGTGGGCCGCACCCCACTCAGTTAAATGGGACAGTGAGTGGAGTGTCCACTGCTAGTGCAAAATCAGTGGCAGTTTTTTTTTTCTGACCGGCTTGGTGAGGGGCAGACTGTGCAAATTTTTATTGAATACCAGGTCTCAGGTATCCGTGGCGAGTAGAAATGTACTAGGTAAAACGCTGGACGTTAAGTGGCGTGGGTGGGGGACTGGTGAAGTCACTAGGGTCAGCGGTTTTAAACTTCCGAGTGGAAATGAGGAACTTCCAGGTGAAGGTAAAAGTTCTTCCAGTTGTTGGCAGCAGCTATGATGTCATACTCGGATTGTATTTCCTGGTTCCACATCACGCAAAAGTTAACCTGGAACGGTGTGCAGTAGAACTGGACGGAATACAATTTCGCCTAGGTTCTGCGGCCGAAAAACCATTACTGTCGCATGGAACCGCCCAGCCGTCAGGTGGGCCACCTAAACTGCGTACATGGTCCCTTAGGGTTAACTCGCAGGATACTATACCGAAGGGTACAGGGAAAATAATCTAGTCAGATGTTGGAGCTAGCGTGCCGGTAAATTCGTTGATTGTCGTTGAACCTTTGTTTGAAAATGAGCCGATGGATGAAATGAAGTGTTTTACGCGCCGTAGCGTGTCCTACGTACGGGAGATAGAAAGACAAAAGGTTGTGCCTGTTAGTATTGATAATTTTGGCCTTGAAGAGGTGCACTTAGCACTGGGTACCGTAATAGCGGATCTGTAGATAATAGGGGAAGATAAACTGGATAAGGATTTCGCAGCAGATTACACAATGCGGGAGAGTCTGTCGGTTGCTACGATCAGCTTTTGTATGCTTACAAGCTCAGTTGCGGCAAACTGTAGGGTTAATCCCGCACGTCCATAGGAAAAGAGGATGGTTAGGCGCATGTGGCCGTATCCTAGAAAACTGTTTTTGGGACCGCTGACGCAGGAGATATTAAAAGTATTAATGAAACGCTACAGCAGGTACAGGATAATGTTAATAGCAACCAGGGAATGCTTGATCTTCACACAACCCAGTTAGAGAAAGATGTAGTTAATAATATGCGCGAATTGCAAGCTTTGGCCGCGACCTTGATGTCCCACATTAAGGCCACAGCCGACACAACCAATCACGACTTGGGTACATTCATGTACCGGTTGGATAACATCGATTCACAGCTGATAATCGCTAAGCTGCTCTGTTTTCTTGCTGACAGTATTATGGAAGCACGCATAGAAGCCACAAAACTACAGGAGGCTTTGTTGCACTCAATGGGTGGGCACCTAACCCCTGTACTGTTAACTTCGGAACAACTTCGGGAAGGACAACGGAGAGTTCAATTGGAACTGCCCGCATCCCTGGAGCTACTGACGACATTAACAGAGGAGCACTTATCTCTGTATTACAAAATGGCCACTGTTACCAGTACGCAGATGGGTACCCTGCTGAGAATTCATCTCATAATACTATTAACATGTAAGGATTGTAAATTTGAATGTTACGCCTTGCATATGTATCCAGTAAAGTGGGAAATTTTGCAGAAATCAGAAATTCGTACACTTAACCATACGGGAAATACAGTTAGTGGCACGTAACGGACAAGCTCATGCGTTCCTCACTGCACAAGACTTGCTGCGTTGTCGAACAGGTCCAGTTACCATCTGCCACACAAAACTGTTAGGTACTGTTCCCAAATCTTGTGAGTATTCTCTATTCCGCTCTCAAGAACCAGTCGCGGAGTGCCCTAAGGAAATTATAGCAGGCATGGTGCAGTTCTTTCAGCAAGTGTGTCCACATTGGGTATTTTCAGTAATGGAAAACACAGTCATTATTTGCGTTTGTTACGAGCAGGGTAAGCAAGGGAGTACGCAAAAAATAGAACTGCAGGGGCAGGGACTGTTAATTAACTGCACACAGTGTGACATTTCAGGGCCAACTTTCCGTTTACCAGCTGGGTCGCCAGATCTCTCCACAATTTATAATGTTTGAAGCATTATGGACAGCGCCCTCCAAGCAGCTCGGGATTTTGACGATATAACCAGCCATTTGTACAGAATTTGCCAAGATGTACAGCAGGAGGACATCCAACAAGTCTTTCAATCAATGCCAAGGCGAACAACTGCTTGCATAAGGACCAGAGGTGGAGCAATGCGTTATTGGCTTGCTCAATTTGTGAAGCTGTTTCTTTTGAATAAATTATCCATTTTTTTTCTGAAATTATTTTCATTTGTTTGTCTGCATTTATACATCACATCTAGTCATTTCCGTCCCATTCGGATAATTCCTTCATGGAGCCGTTTTTTTTTTTTTTTTCATTCGGCATTCAATTGTTGCCATTTCCTTTCTTTTTATATTGCTTACTGGTTCACATAGTGGTTGCAAAGTTATCAAGCAATTGCAGCTACTCCGTATCAAGGGCACTGTACACAATAATTCCAAATGCCTGCTTGCTCTACAACCACGACGGTAAGAAGATGTTTAGTACTTGATATAAATAAATGACAGTACAGTCCTTGGATTTAGCGTTACGCCATCATGGTAATAATCATTTGCTAGAAAGAGGAGAGGAAGGCGGTTAACGCTCCGCATTCACGACGCTGTAGACGGAGCACTAGTTCATCTGAACAAGGAGGGTCGAGAGAATCACCTCAGCCTTCTCAACCCTTAGGTGGGAACATGTACGATACTTAGGTTACAGGGAACGTCCGCCTCTCGGGCTACTGGACAAATATGTCATAAGTTCACTGAATTCTTTCTTTTTGTCTTAATGGTTAACGTGTCACTTTTCCTCTTTTAATAAATTTATTTTATATTAGGCAAAAATAAGTAAATTTAAATAAAAATTTTTTGACAATTCACGCAATAGGAACGTATGACATGTTAGGTAAATGTGAAAAGAGAACCTTGTGATTCTTTTGTGTGAGTAATAGCGGTGCAAAATATAAATACCTACATCATAGTAGTTCACTATAAAAATTATATATAAAATGAAGAAGAATGGAATCACAAAAACACTTTAATGAAAACAAAAATAGTCCCTAACAATAACGGCCTTCAAAAAATTGGAATACTTAATAATAAGAGGAACATGACGCAAACTAAAAGTGTGAAGTCTAGGTAGAGAATATTACATTGTAAACAAAACTGATTACAAGCAAACATAAACAAGTATTCCCTATAACATACAACTTTGTTGTTTTCGTTACTGATATTAAAATAAACGTAATCCATCGCAAATCAGCTAAATGCGTCGAAAAAACAATAATGACTGCCTGCAAAGAATAGTTTACGCACGTGTTGCATTACTTCTTAGAGCATTCCAGGCATGTTGGGGTTTGGAATTTCACATATTGGCAGTTTGTTATACGTTTTTTGCCATATCGGCAGACGAGCCGGTTGGTTCGACCTGGTCCACTTAGTGACTGAGCTAGTTCATCGCTTCGTCTTGTTTGATGACACTCATTATTTGTTCCATGTCCACAATAATTGCTCGTAGATGGTCTAGCAAATTTGTCTGGAGTCGTTGTTTCACGTGGGATTTTATGAGTGAGAAACCTAATACTTCCATGAAATGAAATCTTGATGATGCAGATTTTGCTTTGATATGCATTGCAGCGACTGACACCAAAAGATACAAAATAGCCAATGGTCTTCTTCTGTTCCGTCTATCACAGGGATAATTGCTGTAATTCATGTCGAGTGTATCTACACATGACTTCGTTGAACTGTAAAATGAAATACTTTTGGATTCGTCATTCCCTTGGTCGACGAAATAATCATGGTGCAATGTAGACAAGACAACCACGGTCTTGTTTCTATTTGGTGTGTAGGAAAAATGAGTCAGTTCTTTGGTGAATCCGTAAGTGATTGAATCTAATGCTGTGGTCCTATCTGAGAGAGATTACCTGGGGACTTGTGGTTTGTTCACCCGCATGGCCACAACGATCGCTGGACAATTTCCACTGACGAAAACCAACTACAGAAGGTGATATTTCATAAGTGTACTGTAGATACGTTTCGATAAGAAATGAGAAGGCTTGATTAGTTGTTTTTCCTCGACACTGAGCTCTACCCAGTCACAGTCTTTGCCGATGTATACACATGAGTTATACATGTGTGAATTCCTCGCATCCTTCAAACTCATTAATTTTATGCCATATCTGGCCTGTCTGTTGGGTATGTTGTTTCTGAACTGGCATCGACTTCTGGAAGGAATCAGAGTCTCGTCTATGAAAGCGAATGCTTCAGTTTCGTAATTCCGCTGACAGTTGTCAAAGAAATTCTCAAAAGGGATGAAATGGCTGCCAGTGGGTCTACTTTCTCTGTCTCCTTTCGCGTTTTGGAATCATCAAAGTGCAAAGCGCTGATCATACTTTACGTCTCTTTTCCGACATAGTAGGAGGACAATTGAACGTCTAATCTCACCGATAGCAGAAAAAAGAATGAAAGTCCTTCTTGGACAGTATGAAAATTCTCTATAATATAAGACCAAACAGTGCAGCTATCTCTTCTTTTGAGGTGTTCTTATACGAAACACTGTTCGGATGTCCTAATTTTTTGCCGTATAGACTGCATTTTGGAATTAGTCCACAATATATTGTTGGAGAAGTAGATACGCCAGATATCTTGGGGACCGGGATTATGTAATCTTCGATCGCAACCCTTCAGACACGAAAGCTGCATGTTTATAATATTCGTTGCTGAACGGCTGTATCTATAGGCAATTGGTTTTGAATTCCAAGAAAAACACCCCCGTTTTTCGAAATAGGTTATACCATGTTGTATAACTTCATTAGATCGTTGTTCACATCTCTGCTCGGTAATCATCGCCTGACGAAGCTGCAGGAACTGCCTCTTCTGCTTCCGATACCTCAGACGATGAATTCTAATTAGAATATCGTTTCTCATCTACATCTGGCACATATGAGCCTTCGTAATCTACTTCTACATCGGTTTCAGATTCGCCGGACATGAAATGGTTCAAATGGCTCTGAGCACTATGGGACTTAACATCTGAGGTCATCAGTCCCCTAGAACTTAGAACTACTTAAACCTTACTAACCTAAGGACATCACACACATCCATGCCCGAGGCAGGATTCGAACCCGCGACCGTAGCGGTCGCGCGGTTCCAGACTGAAGGACATAAAATGCCAGCAAAGCACTTCGTTACTACTTTTTATGAGATAAAAGATAGTAAAATGTAATTACTACGCCCAAGAATGGGGTGTTTATGACTATAAACATCACTGGAAAAAGACGTATATGAAACAACATAACACAAATAGGAATATCCGCCTGGGAAGCGGACGTTTTTGGGTATTGTATTGTATTGTTTTGTATTATATTAACATGGGGACCTAGAAATGACGGAGAGGCTTCGTCCCCGCCATAGCCCTCAGTGGTTCACAACCCCACAACAGGCCACAGCAGTCCACTCACCCCACCGCCGTCCCACACCGAACCCAGAGTTATTGTGCGGTTCGGCCACCAGTGCATGAAAGATATATTGAACATGATCGCCACATTAGCCTTTCGCAGCCACAGCCGAGCACTGCACCTCGACAGGACATTCCATAGATTATTCTGCCACAGAAATCTTCACCTCGACGAGATCCGTCTGAGACGCAGTTATTAAGAAACTCACGGAAATACGTTTGGCGAAAGATCTGATTAACCGTGATCGCGGCTTCCAACTGGACAGGACGTGGAACTCGGTGATTTCTTTAATATCTGAAGAAAAAGCATTTTATTATAACGAAGCATAACTTTATTAATTTGGGATCTGAATTCTAGCTCCGCAAGGCTACACTGCGACAGGGGGCGTGGATAAAGTATCATCGTTATGCATGCGCCTGCGCACCATAGATGGAGCAACATTCTAAAGGGCACCAAAATCTGCAGAGGTCGCTCATGTAGCGGCTGCCTTTTCGCAAGCGTCTCCACCCCAATATTTGGTGTAAAGTTAGTGATGTGAACTGGCAGTCTCCAGTGCAGAAAAGTAGACTCGAGACGGCTGAATGTTTGTCAGTTGAAATGTCGTTGCAAGAAGTCGACGTCATCCTGCTGGAATGCCTTAATATCGTGGATAACGACATAATTTGAACAGACTTGTTCTTAAATTTGTCCTCCACTTGTCTAGCTTACTTCATTTACAACTAAAAGTAAAATAAAGAATTAGAATAGAGTTCTCGAGATCTTATTCATTAATGAAAACATTTTACTCATCGTTTAAGACGAATAACAACTATGTTACTAGCTATGTAGATGATTTGTATGGACCGCAAATAATCTACGTCTAGGGACTCATGTGAAATTTCCATTGCATTTGCCGCTCGTCGAAGAGAGCTTCATTCCCTTGGCACTCCAGCCTTCTGAGAAAGCTGTCTACAATTATAACTGGCGAGTTTGCCTGACAAGGTCGAGCTGTCCCCCGCCATATTTGTATTTTAAACGCCTCGTCATGGTTTTGGTATTCTCAGAACTCTCACGAGGCCTGCCCTTTAGCTTGTTGCTCTTATTCGCTTCCCTTACATGGTATCAGTAGCGAATGACGAGGAAGGCTTCACAATTAGATACAGCACGACAAGAATGACACAGCCTGGGACATACTCGACGCTGTCGTCTTCAGAACGGTACTCTGTAAACACGGTGCTGCATTGCTGCTGGTTGCTTAATGTCGAAGCGCTACTCACGCATTATACTTTTGCCATGTAATTACTTCTCGTGCTCCGAGTAAGAACCCCACTGTTTTCGCCACTATAAATGGATCTCACTTTTATCAGTAATTAAGAGAACATATTAAATGCACCTACAATTTTTCTGCCACTCCAGAAATAAATACCACTCTTCTCTTGGTCGCGGAAATGGCCTAGCCGCAGTGGATATACCGGTTCCCGTCATATTACCGAAGTTAAGTGCTGTCGGGCGTGGCCGGCACTTGGATGGGTGACCATCCGGCCACCAAGTTCTTCGTAATTTTTCGGGGTGCACTCAGACTCGTGATGCCAACTGAGGAGCTACTCGGCGGAATAGTAGCGACTCCGGTCAAAGAAAACCATCATTACGATCAGGGGAGCGGTGTGCTGACCACACGCCCCTCCTATCCGCATACTCATCTCAGGATGACACGGCGGTCGGATGGTCCCGATGAGTCCCTTGTGGCCTGAAGGCGGAGCGCTTCCTTGTAAGTGCAAATGTTTTGTTACAGATTAACGTATTCAAGTCTACCTACATTGTGGACTAGTGTTCGTATCAGGAACGTTCTTGGGTGAAATTTACATACGGACAAATGAATAAAAGCAGTAAGGAGGTAATTCTGGTTCACATAGTACACTGCCCAGTCTCGTTAATGTGACCACCTTCTATGCTCGACATCAGAGTGCGATAACCACTCACACACCGCAGCTAGTAGCTCTAGCAGTGCAGGATGTATAGAGCGTGTCATGGGTGTGCCATTCCCATGACGTTATTGTGAAAATTTACGGAACTAGTGCGACGATATAAAAACAATCGCAATAACGAAAATATTGATAAAAGCCATAAAGACGATGTGTTGTGATTATTGCAGTGAAATATTGTAAAATAATATATAAAAAGAACAATGAAAATTATTATTAGTACGAAAACTACGTATTTCAAGGATAGTCTGTGAACAAAGATAAAAATGAATAGAGTGTCCTCTAACGAGGAAGAAAGAGAAAAAATTAACTACTCTTCGTTTTGTTCTTGATTGTAGAAAGACACCATTGACGATTTGTGATGAAAATGGTATGTCTTTGTTACTAATACTGTAAGAAAAGGCATTCTTATGAGAATTATCATTAATTATATAAATGTGTAAATTCGTGTTCTCCTTCCAGTAGTGTTGGGAAAGGCATCCCATAATTATTACTGAATATTTTGCAGTTTTCATATATTGAGCCGATTTTGTTTCAAAGACGCCATTACGACTTAAAAATAGGAACACACTCGCTGAGAATTATCTACTTAAGTGTTTCACGTGAAAGCGAATTAATATTTCATTGCAGAAACAGTTTTTGTGTTAGCTTGGAGCAGTCAGCACCGATCAGGTCTCACACGATTCACTATATAAAAAATAATTGTAATTCGGATGTAAATAGAAAAATAGCTTTCAAAGAATTTTAATCAGTGCTATAACAAGACTTCAATGCGAACCTCACAGAAAGCCCAGAGTCTCTTCTCATTAACAGAACAATGAAGATGGTCCGATTTTAATGCGCGCGACATTTAGCTTTCCTACATTTCATGTCTAAAACTTTAAACACAAACATACTAGACTGCTTAAACTCGCAGTTGGAAAGAAATTAACATTGCTCGCACAGCAATCAAAGCCTTTTACGTAACCGTCAAGATTTTGGTGCACTTTAACACAGCATTTCAGCTTCGTGTTGCAGAGAGGCACCGCACGTCTGCAAACGACGAAACGTACGTGAAACATAATATTCTATCAACGACAGGCCCTCAGAAAACTAAAGTGTCTGAGGTTAAGGCGCACCAGGAAAGTACATTTCTTTTTATTGAAACAGCAAATCTCCATTAAGGGGGCTTTAATGGTGTTGCACTTTCTAATTTGCAACTTTCCATATCAGAGAACATCATTACGGGTTAGTGGAATCGAGTATTCAGCATTTACAACTGCATTTACCACTGATACTGAGAATAAATCATCTTAATTATATTTTGTGCTACATGAACGTTGATTATAACATCATACAGTACGGAAAGTAGTACATAGGGTGGGAGTGGGACGCAGGAATACAGTGCAGTCGTTGTCGTAATGCGGAAACGGTGCGGTTCATCTGATGTCGAAAAGTGCACGATCATTGGATGTCGGGCCAAGGATGGAAGCATTCCGAAACGGCTGAGTTCCACCGTAGGTAAAACATACTGTGCAAGGCAAAAAGGCACTGCCTAAAACGGCGCGGAGACAACTGTGGTGCACCAAGGGGCACAGAAGACAGTGGTGAACGACGGATGTGGAGATATGCACGGGTGAATAGACACGAAACCGTTGAGCAACTGACTGAGCAGATGAATCCAGGAGCTATCAACAATCTCTCCTCAACGATCGTTCAGCGAACGTCACTGAGTTTGGGCCTCCGCAGCAGGCTCCTCGTTCGTGCACCACGTAGACTAGAATTTGAACGCCAGTACAGCAGTTGGACCTGTATTAAGTGGCGGTAGGTGCCTTTTCACGTGAACTACGTTTTATGCTTTACCTGACAAATGGCAGTTGACGTGTCCGTTGCCAAACGTCTGAAAGCAGACAGGAAGGGAGCTTTGTGGTCGGAGAAATGTTTTCTTGACATTCACTGAGCGATCTCGTCATTCTGGAAAGCACAATGGATCAACAAAAATACGCATCGATCCTTGGGGACAATGTCCGCCCCCATATACAGTTTTTTTTTCATCAGCAGAATCCACCAGCAGGGCAGTGCAACGTTATCACGCAGGTCGCTACGTATGTGCGTGGTTCGAAAAGTGGCAGGATGAGTCTAATGTACTCCCTGGGCACAAAACTCCTCGGATTTAAACCCGGTCGAGAATCTGTGGGACCACCTCTATCGGGCCGTGCGCACAACGGATCCTCAATCGAGAAACCTAGCCCAGCTGGGACGGCACTAGAGTTGGCATGGCTCCACTTCCCTGTGTGTAGATTCTTTCCCTGCACGTGTCGCAGAAGTCCGCGCTGCAAAAAGGTAGCCGGCCGGGGTGGCCGAGCGGTTCTAGGCGCTACAGTCTGGAACTGCGCGACCGCTACGGTCGCAGGTTCGAATCCTGCCTCGGGCATGGATGTTTGTGATGTCCTTAGATTAGTTAGATTTAATTAGTTCTAAGTTCTAGGCGACTGATGACCTCAGAAGTTAAGTCCCATAGGGCTCAGAGCCATTTTGCTAAAAGATGGTTATTCAAGCTTTTGACAGGTGATCACATTAATGTGACTGGACCGTGTACATAAGTACGGCAGGTGTCTTCTTGGACTTTGATGTTCACGTATGACGTCCGTATGTACACTGACAAGCCAAAACGTTATGACCACATCCCACAATGAGACTGAATGCCAGCCTGTGACGTTGAAGGACACGTGAGTTAGTAAGGAATGTGTAAATGGAGCAAACTTGACTGGGAAATCATTCTAGCGACGATACGGTCCAAGAACGGGGAAATCCACTGACACATGCGACTTTGACGAAGGGCAGGCTGCGATGACCCACCTTCTGGGAATGAGCAACTCGGAAACGGCGACGCCAGTTGGCTGTTCGTATGCCTTTGTCGTAAGAATCTGAGAAAAGCTGTTGAAGGACAATGAGAGCATGCGTAGGCGACAAGGCGTTGGTCGTCCGCGCCTCGTCAGAAAACGTGGAGGCTTGCGCACTCAGTAATGCAGAATAAGCGACGATCTGTAGCAGATTTGACGATGTGGAGGCACAAATGTTTCGAAGCGCACAGTTCAGCGGACTTTACAGGAAATGGGACTCTGCAGGAGAAGACGCCTAGGTCTTCTCATGTTAACCCAACGACATCATAAATTGTGACGGCAGAGGATACTAGATTATCGAAACTGGACCATGGATCAATGTAAACGTGTCGCTTTTTTGGATGATTCACTTTTCTTGTCACTCTTGGTCGGTGATCGTATCAGGATACGCCGTCTTGGAGACGGATGGCTGCACGGTACATGTAAAATGCTAGGGTATTGCTGCAGTTGCAGTTTCACCCTACAGTGCCACCCCTTTTACAGGATTTTAGGTTGACTGTGATCGTGTATGCTAATAGAAAGTAATCAGATTAAATTTAGTTTCTTGAAGGCTTGAGTATTGAAAGAATGCTAAGTTATCGTAATGGAATCTTACCATGGTATTGTAATTTAAAAGTAAAACCTGTGAACGAGTTAAATCAGGACGGTCGCCAGCTTAATTACGCACAAGCAACTTCAGCTAAATGTGTAGAAAACTGTAAATTAACAACTGTATTAAACTTTAGTTTAGTATCGGCTCTGTTCAATAAAGGGATACGAAAAACCACTAGCGTGCACTAGCAAAGTAAAGAGCCATGAACTGAACCTCTTTCTGTTTAAAATCAATGGCAACGAAATACATCATATGAACGTATACTAAAAGGTTTAATTTGTCAAGAATAATGCAAATTGCACTCCACCATTTAACATGGAGGAAGTTGTAATAATTTGGACCTTAGTAGCCCCTAAAACTTCACCACTGAATAACGAGAATTTCAGTGTAGTTACCAAATAGTTATTGTACCTAACTTGAAGACAGTGTTTAGTCTTGAGCTTAACTGTGTAACACTTAAGGCATGAATCGATTGCAGCTTCAATCAACTACCGCAGCTGATAATTTTAAGAGTACAATTGTTTCAAGAATATTTGCTGAGCTTCACGCAAACTTGCATTGTAGAATTCCTGAAACACTTACTAAACAACAGGGGGTCCTGACACCGTTTTGTTTATTAACTACCTTTGACCAACACCTTCAACTTCAAACAATAGCAATATATGCACCTAAAATAAACACAGAATAGCTCTATCACAAACCTGTTACACACGTAGAAACGTTTTGAGCCATTAAATGGATGTAACCCAGTACTGATTTTGTGATCACTGTATTTTAGGAAATTTCATACTCTGAGGAATGATTGAAATGGTTCCTGAAAGTTCCACGTCAGGCAGGAATCGTAACTGAATATTCTTGTACTGTGTCTTGAACTTACGATCTTTAAAAATCACGTGGAGCAGTTCTCATAAAACACTACTTCCTAAACCAAAAACTATAGCTCCATGAAAATTAAGACTTCTTTCAATTATTGCAGTCATTCAGTCAGTCACTTTAACTTTGTTTCAAAACTCGGGATCCTTTTGGAAGATAAATAGGATCCTTTCAAGGTAACTGACTTAGGATAAATTAAAGATCGTGACACAAAGTTAACATACATCACTATAATGTGAACACTTGAATAAATTCTGGTCCATGCAGTGACATACGTAAAATATTAAACATTAATTTTCCTGAAGGTGTTTGCAGTGGCGACTTTCTGTGGAGATAGAAGAATGTCGTATGATTGAACCATCACTCTTGATGAATATTTATCTTGGCGTCGGTATTCTACTTATCAGAACCCTCCATTGCCACGACATCTCTACCAACAACAAATCACATCCGAGGCATATTTAATCCACTTTTCCAGGAATCCTTGCTTCATTCGACACTCTGGATATTAACTCTCAGAAGGCGAGCCACAGACTGGCACAAAGTCGTACCGCACCAATTCGCGCCTGTGCGTCTTTTTATTTCCCGCTATAACTTTGCGTTACGGAGGGACTTTCTTCCAGCTCTTCTGTCTCATAAAATTCTACATACAATAAGTATAAACAGCTTACATGTATTACAATTCAGTACATGCGTAACATAAAATAACATAGCTATAGAAAAGGCATTAACAAAATTATTTCTGATTAAATAAAGCTGCAGAAGAGAAAAATCATTTAGATGCATCTCCAATCAAGGAATAAACAAAATAGTGGTGATACAGTATCGACAGTCCGCCCCCTTGGCTGAGCAGTCAGCGCATCCGACCACCATGCTGCAGTTCCGCCTTCGATTCCCGGCTGGGTTGCTAAATTTCTCCGCTCGGGGACTGGATGATGTTTTCCAGATCATCATTTTATCATTGTCGACAGGAAGTCGCCCAAAGCGGCGTCAACTGAAAAGTCTAACAAATCAGTGGCCCAGTTTTCCCAGGTAGAGACTCTCTGCCAGGAACCAGGGAATTCTGCGATGGTTCCGTAGAAGAGGCGTGGACTTTGAAACAGTATTGCTTATCTCTATTAGCAAATATTTTATTAATTGTAAGAGACATTTAGCCGACTTTGCGTCGTTTCCAGGGTAAACCACGACAAGGTGGTTTCATTTTGTCAGGTCTCATTTCGTCACACCATAAACTTACTTACAATATTTACAAGATTACCAGTGAGTATGACGTGCATTAACTTGAGCCGTGGCGGCTGGCGCTAGGGTGTTCGACTTGCATCGCTGATATCGATATTCGGCTGTCCTGCTGTCTTTGACTGCTCCCCCGGCGGGTTTTCCGGGTGAACGTGTGACGATTGATTCTCCGGTCGGCGTTCAACGAGCCAACTTGTTTTGAAAACAAGCCCACATCCCTGACCGTGGTGCATGGGCCTCGCCGTGCTCGTTGTCCTTATCTTTTGCGCGCGCCGGATGTAAAGTGCCGATCACTGGGCGCCTTGACGTGCAAAATTGTGGTGGCTTCGTTGTCTCACGCTGAACAGCCTCCCAGCTCGTAATTTGCAAGCTCCAAGTTACGTATGACTTTTATTCTGTGTTTAACTAAGACGATTGTTGAAACTTATTGTTGCATGGGTAGCTGCGGGAGATGATTCTGAACTTGGTTCCACAGTGGCTAATTTAAAGCCGCTGATGTTCCTCATTCCGTTTTGATCAGCCGTGGAGTGTGTGTTTTAAGTGGTTTTCATGCACATTTTAACTTGTTTGAGGACATATTGTCCGCTTTGGGGCTGGCTGCGCTTGTGTACGTGCCAGGGAGCCGTTGAGTTAATGGTATAATCATTTGTCACGGCAGCATTTGGTATGTTTATTTAATATTGAAAGTGCTTTAAGGCAACTGGAAGTGGTCTCTAAGTTTCCTGCTATTTTACTGGTAGACGGGTAATGTTAGAGTATTGCTTCTTAAGAATTTTCGGGGCGTGCTTATTATATATTCCAGTGTGGCTGTGATTTGACCTTGTTTTCATAGCAATCTGTTTGTTCTGCAGGACATTTGTTGAGACTGCTCTTTCCCTGGCGTCGGTGCGGTTATGGATTCTTGTCAGGATCGCTCATATACCACCTGCTATGTAACCCTGTGCACAAGCCGTTGGGAGTGAACGCTCGTATTGGCTGCCGGCCGTAGCATTATTGCTTCCAAACACTGCTGTGGGCCTTAACGCTGTACTCTGAAGTTAACTGCAATTTGGGAAACATTCTGAGTCATTATGTCCGTTAATTGAGGCCACCTTATTAATATTGGCGTTTCTGTAAGTCATTTTATTGGTTGAGTTATTACTAGCCCTTCTTATTTAACACTTACGTTAATCATTTGTGTATCTTTAAGGAACGTGCAAATTATTATTATCCGTGTGTGCAAGTTTTGCGACCTTGGTTGGCCCACTTTGTATTTTTAGTATAAGCATCTTTCACTGTGGACATTTATGTGGGCAGTTCAGTTTTATTAAGCTTTAAGATCTCTTTGTTCTTTGTGAAGTTGTGGTATTATGTGGCTGTGTAAGTTTGGTTGGAAGTGTATAATGTTATTAGTCTCTTGAGCCACGGTTAAACAAGAAAGATTGTTTGTGATTGATTATTCACCGCCCGCTTCTCGTGGTCGTGCGGTAGCGTTCTCGCTTCCCACGCTCGAGTTCCCGGGTTCGATTCCCGGCGGGGTCAGGGATTTTCTCTGCCTCGTGATGGCTGGGTGTTGTGTGCTGTCCTTAGGTTAGTTAGGTTTAAGTAGTTCTAAGTTCTAGGGGACTGATGACCATAGATGTTAAATCCCATAGCGCTCAGAGCCATTTGAACCATTTGATTATTCACCGTGCCTACTATCAATGATTTTGGTTGCGGACGCAAAATAATATTATTCTTATTCGTGGTTATGTAATTCAAAGAAAGTGAAGATTTGTATATTGAATCAGTAAGAGGGCAAATGTCCGAACTGAAGTTTATTTTAAAGTCTGTTTTGAGTCAAATTAAAATTGTAAAACAATCACAAGCTTGTCCATCACCAGTGATCCCGGGTTTTCTATTTCCTTTAAATAACAGTGGTGAGATTGTAAATTTGATTTTCAAAAGAATTTGGTAGTACCACGGTTCAACCTACTTTTTAGTATTTACGTAACTTCCAAAGGTTGTGGCGTTTTATTCTTCACTGTGATTTCTGTGTCTAGGCCACAGAAGTCAGTAATTATTTTAAGTTTCCGCCCATTTGAACTCTTTTTTAATGCTTTTTGTAGTAGTCTCGTTAGCCTTAATTGCAGACTTCTTTCCTCTTTTCCCATCGAACTTTAAATTTAATTGATCAGATTGGTGGGTGTCTTCTCGAAGATTTTTTTTAAGAGTAAGTTGCTGGATGAGCTTTTGATATTAATATATTTATTCTTCGGTTCCATCCTTCAGAGACGTTGTTAGTGCGATGGTGACTACCATTGGAATTCCCCATACTTCCTGGCACATGCTCAAGTGGTTCAAATGGCTCTGAGCACTATGGGGCTTAACATCTGAGGTCATCAGTCCACTAAAACTTAGAACTACTTAAACCTAACTAACCTAACGACATCACACACATCCATGCCCGAGGCAGGATTCGAACCTGCGACCGTAGCAGTCCCGCGGTTCCGGACTGCAGCGCCTAGAACCCCACGGCCACGGCACATGCTCATCATCGAACCACTGATCCAGAAATAGTCGTGTAAGTGCAGGTGCTTTTGGATTCAGATGTGCTCTTCTGACTCCGTCATTTGCAGGGGAAGACTTTCTGAATTCGTCATTTCCAGGGGAAGACATGCTAGGGCTGAACACATTCTTATGTACGGTGTATTTCTTTGCTTCGTTATAGGCAGAAACAAGGCAGTTAAACTGAACTTGTTTCACAAGCATTACTTAAAGTGATGGTTCAAATGGCTCTACGTCATGAAGAATGAATAAAAGTATTGTCTATGACTGTGCTACTGTTCCCCTGCACCCTAATTGAAAACAACACCGTCTGCATCAGATCATATGGATTTAGGAGATCTACCAATATCCTTTTCCTTGCGCCATCATATACAAAATTCGTATTGAAGTCACCACATAAAACTAATTTCTGGTTCTGTCCTGGGTGCGGCAAAGAAGGCCACCTCAGGTCTGAGTGTCTTCAGTGACGAATCACCCAATTGCCAGCCGCTACCGTGGCACCTCCGACTCCGACGACGGTTTTACCGATCACCTACGCATCGGCGCTCTCTTTTCCTCAAAATGGTTCAAATGGCTCTGAGCACTATGGGACTTATCATTTGAGGTCATCAGTCCTCTAGACTTAGAACTACTTAAACCCAACCAACCGAAGGACATCACATTCATCCATGCCCGAGGCAGGATTCGAACCTGTGACAGTAGCAGCAGCGCGGTTCCGCATTAAAGCGCCTAGAATTGCTTAGTCACAGCGGCCGGCACTTAAAGTGAAAATCGCAACCCACAATATTTTTTTCAGGAAGCAACTAACTTCGAGCTGATCGCACGATAGCAATTTCGAAGTCTATCGTGACACAAGCAGGTTCAGTCCGAGTACGTTGGTTTAATAGTTGAATAAAAAGATTAAAATTGCTGGAGTAAGGTTTGTTACCTTCCAAGAACTTGTAAGGTCGGTGTGAAGTATAAACAACTGTCATAACTATCTGTTCGAACTTTTGGACGTCCTGTGAGTGAATCATAGCTTGATAGATTTGATTTTACGTTTTGGCTGACAGATACCCATATTTTCCAATTCGATCTCCTGTCGCCATCTGAAAATAACAATTTCGTCTCATTATTCTACAGTAAATTATTGTCTTGATAGAACATACCTACAGAATCGGTCAGACCTTTCACAGGTCCAATGTATTTTCTCCTAATGGGGTGCAGTTAATGTTTCGCACTTCTGCATGACGGAAACGAGTTAATAAGTCGTAGCCTCGATTGAAGCCCTGCATCTTCGACGTAAATTGATGAAGTTGTAACATCTGCTCCTTTCACGCTTTTGTGGACTTACGATATGTTTTCACACTTCATTTGGTACGTCATAACAAATACGAACATCCTTTTTTTTTTTAGTCATCAGACTGGTTTGATTCGTCCCGCCACGCCCGCCACGTATTCCTCTCCTGTGCCAACCTCTTCAACTCTGAGTAGCACTTGCAGCCTACGTCCTCAATTAATGGTTTGATGTTATCCAACAAGCGGAGAAACTCCTCATTACTTACCTTATCAACCCCTCTCCAACATTCTTCTATAGCATCACATCTCAGATACTTCGATTCTCTTCTATTCCGGTTATCTCAGGCCACGTTTCAGTACCATACAACGCTGTACTCCAAACGTACATTCTCAGAAATTTCTTCCTCAAATTAAGATCTATGTTTGATACTAGTACACATCTCTTGGACGGGAATACCCTTTTTGCCGGTGCTAGACTGTTTTTATATGTCCTTCTTGCTCAGCCCGTCGTAGGTTATTTTGCTGCCTGTGAGTAGAATTCCTTAATGTCATATACTTCGTGATCACCAATACTGATGTTAAGTTTCTTGCTGTTATCATTTATGCTACTTCTCACTACTTTCGTGTTTTTTCGATTTACTTTCAATCCATATTCTATACTCATTACATTTTTCATTCTGTTCATTTCTGTTCTGTAACCTTGAATTTTAATTGCGCACTTGAACCTTTCTTTTAATCACCGTCATTGCTTCTTCGATGTATAGGTTAAATAGCAGGGGCGAAATACTACATCCCCGTCTTACACCATTCGTAATCCGAGCGCTTCGCTCTCGGTCTCCCAATGTTATTGTTACCTGCTGACTCTTGTACATATTGTATATCATCCGTTTTTCACCATAGCTTTCCCGTATTTTTCTCGGAATTTGAAACATCTTGCACCATTTGTCACTGTCGAACGGTTTTTCCAGATCGACAAATCGTCTAAATATGTCTTGAATTCTCTGTAGTCCTGCTTCCATTACCAGCCTCGAAGGAGAACTGCCTCCCTGGTACCTTTACCTTTCCTGAAGCCAAACTAATCGTCATCTAACACATCCTCAATTTTCCTTTCGATTCTTTTGTATGTTATCCTTGTCAGTAACTGGGATGCATGAGCTGTTAAGCTGACTGTGCGATAATATTCGCACTTGTCAGCTCTTTCAGTCTTCTGAATTATGTGGATGACGTTTTTGCGAACGTCTGATGGTAGATCGCCAGTCTCATACATTCTACACACCAACTTGATTAATGGTTTTGTTGCCACTCCCCACCCCCCTCCTAATGATTTTAGAAATTCTGATGGAATTTTGTCTATCCCTTCTGCCATTATTTAATCTTAAGTCTTCCAAAGCTTATTTTTTTTTTAAATTATGATTCTAATTCTGGATCCCCTGTCTCTTCTATATCGACTCATGTTGCTTCATAGTAATGAATTAAGGGCGGGTCCGCCTTTTTGCAAGTATATGTATTTCAGGAAGGTAATAAAAAACCATGAGGATGCCATAAATGTGGTGTAACGTGTTTAGGTGATAAAAAAATAATAATTGTGTACTTGCAAAAAGGACCCATCCTTAATTCATTATTACTTTTCTGCAAGCACGGAAAGCTAGCTTAAAACTCCAACATGATAGTCCAGTTTCTTCTTCTATTACGTCATCAGTCAAGTCTTTTCTCTCACAGAGGCCCTCAGTGTACTTTTTCCACATATCCGTTCTCTCAGCTGCATTTAACAGTGGAATTCCCATTGCTCACTTAATGTTACCACCCTTGCTTTTGATTTCACCGAAGGTTGTTTTGTCTCTGCTATACGCTGACTCAGTACTTCTGACAGTCATTTCCCTCACCTCAAAGTGAATTATTTTTGGTGGCTAGTCTTCCTTTGGGTTTACCGCAACGTCACAGAAAATCACCTGTTGTGTGATGGTATAGTCCACTATATACTGATATCTGTTGTAAATAAATAAATGCTTCCCTTTTGTGGGCTCGGTGAACTCGCTCTTCGCAACAGTTAGGAGACGAAATGTTATAACTTTGCTTCCGCCGTTTTTTCTCGAGGTTCGATGCTTCATTGTGAAAAACTTACAAAAAATTTATGATTCCAAGTACTGGTCATCGCTGACCGCTACTTTCTCTCATCTTACTGGCAGCAGACGCAATTTTTTTGGAAATTTGTGGTAAAATCTTATGGGACCAGACTGCTGAGGTCATTGGTCCTTAATCTAACTTAAATTAACTTACGCTAGGGACAAAACACATACTCATGCCAGAGGGAGGGCTCGAACCTCCGACGGGGAAAGCCGCGCGAACCGTGGCAGATCACCCCTAGACCGCGCGGCTACCCCGCGCGGGCCAGCATACGATTCCCGCGGCGGAAGAACTGGGCCTATTTTGAGGAAATCCATGAATCGATCCCATTTTGCACTTGTTCATATTACAGGAGGTGCTGGTCATCCAGGGCGTGTCCCACTCATCGTGAAAGGCGGTAGTCAGAGAGAGCAGTATCTGGAGAATACGAAGTGTGGCGTATGACTTCCCATTCAACGTTTCCAAATATGTTTCGACGGGTTTTGCGACATTGGATCGAGCATTGTCATGCTTCAATATCACTTTTTCTTGTGTACCGTTATACTGTGACGGCTTGCCTTTAAGTGCTCGGTTCAGACACAACTGCTTTCAATAATCATCTCTGTTTCCGTCAGTTTCAATAGTTTCTGAAACATCTCTTCCACCTCCATACCGGCCTTAGACCTCAAAATCACCGTTCTTTGCACGTTTTTTCAGTAGTAGGTGCCTCACCATTGCTCTCGCCCAGCATTTTGAGCCTTTTGTGAACCTTAGCTGCAAGTTTCTTTATGTTAAATCAAAATATGGAAACTTCCCGCTAAAGACGGGAATTGGGCTCATAAGTTGACGTATTCAATCGAGAACAACTTTATAATGCAATCACAAATCGACTGTTATTTTGATGGCGATATGTTTACAAATGTCTAAGCTCATTGTATGGCGTTTACGACCTACCGCCTGCACCACCACTTGACGCTACTGCCATAAGTTACAAAACGGTGGAAGCACAGTTGAACACCTAATATGCGCAGTCAACGATCAACTGTACCACTGAACTCAAGGAGAAAGCGACGCACCACAGCTGTTTGTCAGTGAACTCATGTGCTGTCAGAGTTCTTAGTGCGAGAGGTAACCTTTACCAGTAGTACGTCGCAGGTTGCGACGGACAGCGTGATGTATTCTACTTCTGGAACACCCTGTCCCGAAGTCCACTATCGAACAGCCCTGGTCTCCGTAGAAATGTCAACACGTTCCTTCTCCGAACGTCACTCCGTACAGGTCTCGCAAACTCATGGAACGCATCTGAGACGCTATCTGGAACCAAATCCGCGTCCTGAAAACACCCACCTGTAATTTACGGTATTCAGGTGACCCGTACGTAGACATCTGGCGCCACATACTTCGGAGAACCTACCATGCTACACGTTAACAGCTGCTGTGTTGCGTTACAAAGGTGAACCAAAATGCTACAAAGCAGGTGGCCGTATTGTTCTGGCCTATCAGTGAAATGAAATTGTCGAATGGCATTATTGGCCTAGAGACCACATCTCGGGTTCTTCGGCTAGGCAGTGCAAGTTTTTTATTGTCATTGGCATAGCCACTGCAAGAAGAAATAACACAAAATATTAAGTCCAGCCTTGATACAGATTTGATGCACGAATCCTTCAAACGTGAGGCCGAAAGTGGCACAGTTTCCTGCACTACATTGTAAACCCCCAACAATGTAGGAAGGGATAGCCTCAAGCGGATGTTTTTGTCTGTAGCTTTTGTGTTACACAATTCTCGTCACTCGGTAGCCACAAGGGGAACACGCCACAGCTCGCGCTCTGATACGGTGAAAACGTCGAAGTGTGAAAGAAGGATGAAAATAAAGTGACAACTATTTTCTCTTAGGCGCCGACACTAAATAGTTTCCGAGCAAATGAATGTCAACGTTTCAATGCTGCTTCATCAGACCACTCAAACAGACTGTATCTATGTGAGATGAGAGCAGTCTGGTTTTGCGAACCGGTGGTCTAATCGGTTCGAACACATCCAGTGGTTCAAATGGCTCTGAGAATTATGGGACTTAGCATCTGAGGTCATCAGTCCCGTAGACTTAGAAATACTTAAGCCTAACTAACCTAAGGGCATCACACACATCCATGCTAGAGGTGTAGGATTCGAAACTGTGACCGTAGCAGGTTGAAGACACTTTAAAAAAAACGCTTTTTTTGTTTTCCCTTCTAATGCTCTTGTGGGATTATGTGACAATAATATTGTTTGTGATATCGTGAAATACAATGGAATTATTGACAAAATGAATGAGAATTTCAAATATTAGTGAAAATAGATTTCATGATCACAAATCTTATAAAATGTTCTACAATTAATGGTAACTGAAAATTAAAAACACATAAATCCTAGACTTCCATATTTTGCTTTGATTTTTTACATTTGTTTCAAGAGAACCAGTGCGTTCCCCAGCATGGGCAGTTCTTGAATACTATTTTTTAGTAAGGGATCCGTACCAAGAAGGACTGTTAAAGGAAATAGAGAAGATCCAAAGAAGAGCAGCGCGTTTCCTTACAGGTTCATTTAGTAAGCACGAAAACGTCACGAAGGTGCTCAGTCAACTCCAATGGCAGACGCTGCAAGTCAGGCGTACAGCATCACGTTATGGTCTGCTGCTAAAGTAGTGAAAGCGTACACTCCTAGAAGAGTCAACCAATATATAGCTACCTATCTCACAAAAAGATCATGAAGATAACATTGCCGGCCGCTGTGGCCGAGCGGTTCTAGGCTCTTCAGTCTGAAACCGCGCTGCTGCTATGGTCGCAGGTTCGAATCCTGCCTCGGGCATAGATGTATGTGATGACCTTAGGTTAGTTAGATTTAAGTAATTGTAAGTCCAGGGGACTGATGACCTCAGATGTTAAGTCCCATATTTCTCAGAGCCATTTGAACCATTGGATGGGTTCGAACCGATTAGACCACCGGTTCGCAAAACCATACTGTTAAATCCCATAGTGCTTAGAGCCATTTGAACCAATTTTGAAGATAATGTTAGAAGGATTCGAGCCTGCACGGGGGCTTCAAAAATGGCTCTGAGCACCATGGGACTTAACATCTATGGTCATCAGTACCCTAGAACTTAGAACTACTTAAACCTAACTAACCGAAGGACATCACACAACACCCAGTCATCACGAGGCAGAGAAAATCTCTGACCCCGCCGGGAATCGAACCCGGGAACCCAGGCGCGGGAAGTGAGAACGTATAAAATAAATAAAATAAAATAAAATATTAGTTATGTATTATAGTGATTGGTTGTAATTAATATTTGCTCATCTGGAACGTGGACGTTTAATTAGTTGGTATCAGACGATTGACAATGGCTTTTTCGTAAGTGCAATGTTATTTGTAGTTGCCCGTGAAATAAGACTCAAATAATCAGACTTCGTATTTAAATCATTTCCAAAGACTGCTGCGGTAGGTGCGGACTCAAAATCTAAATCTCAGTATTAGAATAATTTGCCAGCCATGTCAATACGTCGTACAGTGGTGACTGTCTACTAAACATAAAAAAGTTTACACAGTTAGTCAAATCAGATATATTCAACGAATAAGCCTACAGTTACATAATTCAACTTACTTTCATAAATATAAATTCTTTACAGAATCGAGTGTCTAGTAAGATTGCAACTCACAGTGTTCATATATAACATCAAAAATGGCGGTGTGTCAGTTAGTAAAATATACGTGCTTCCAGCCTCAGCTATTCTACGAGACCTCCTCCTTCCTAATGAAACATAAGAGTGTCATAATTGTATTTTGTTTTATCAGCGGCACAGCGCTGCAGTTCTGTGCCATAGGCTTTATTTATTTGTCAGAGATTAATTATTTAATTAAGATTTCGCGTTTCCGAGGAAACTCACGCACGGCATACAAATGTGCCTTTATAAACGCTACCGCACGACACGGGGGCTTAACAGCAATCGTTCTTCCGGCGAACCATCCGCAACTGCAACGAGCAAAAGGGGGAGTGACAGTGGCACACAAAGTAACCATCGCCACACACCTATCGTCTGGTGGCTTGCGTATATATGTGGTTGTAGATATACGAAGGTCACTCCAAATGAAATGTACACTATTTTTTTTTTAAATCCATCTTTTATTTTACATGTTTGAAAGTCTTACAGTGGTAGATACATCCTTTAGGGACAATATTTTCATTTCTGCACATAATTTCCTTCCCTCTTAACTGTCTTACGCCATCTGGGAACCAGCTCCTGTAGACTCGCACGTTAAAATTCTGGACCAACCTGTTGGAGCCACTGTTTGGCAGCGTGCACAAGGGAGTTAGCATCTTCAAGCCTTGTTCCACAAAGAGAGTCTTTCAGTTTCCCAAAGAGATGATAGTCACATGGAGCCAGGTAAGGACCGTAAGGCGGGTGTTTCAGTGTTGTCCATCCGATTTTTGTGATCGCTTCCATGGTTTTTTGACTGACATGTGGCCGTGCATTTTCGTGCAACAGCAAAACATCCTGCTTTTGCCGATGTGGTCGAACACAACTCAGTCGAGCTTGAAGTTCCTTCAGTGTCGTCACATATGCATCAGAATTTATGGTGGTTCCACTTGGCATGATGTCCACAAGCAAGAGTCCTTCGGAATCGAAAAACACCATAGTCATAATTTTTCCAGCTGAAGGTGTGGTTTTGAATTTTTTTTTCTTAGGTGAATTTGCCTGATGCCACTCCATTAACTGCCTCTTCGTCTCTGGCGAAAAATGATGGAGCCATGTTTCATCACCTGTCACAATTCTTCCAAGAAACTCATCTGCGCCATTCTCGTACTGTTCCAAAAGTTCGCTGCAAGCCTTTTTCTTGTTTCTTTGTGAGCCACTGTCAACATCCGGGGAACCCACCTGGCACAAACATTTTTAACGCCAACACTTTGAATATTCTGCAAACACTTCCTTCCCATATCCCAACGTAGCGTGACAATTCGTTCGTTGTGATGCATCTGTCAGCAATCACCAATTCGTTAACTCTCTGCACATTGTCTGGGTTGTGTGCAGTACGAGGCCTGCCGCTGCGAGGACAATCCTCAATATTGCCGTTCTCGCTTTCATCACGTAACCTGCTTGCCCACCGACTAACTGTACTGCGATCGACAGCAGCATCTCCATACACGTTTTTCAACCTCTTGTGGATGTTTCCACTGTCTCGTTTTCACAGTACAGGAATTCTATGACAGCACGTTGCTTCTGACGAACGTGAAGTGCAGCAACCATCTTGAAGATGTGCTGTGACGGCGCCACTCACTGGAACAGGTTGAACTAAGTTTGAAAACAAGCGGGAGGATGTATCTACACACTGTAAAACTTTCTCACATGCAGAATGAAATTTGTCTTTTTACAAAAATAGTGTGCATTTCTTTTGGAGTGACCCTCGTAGTTGGGTCGGTTTCCCTGGAGTCCATCTCTTTAAGCATGGCTCTATTGGAAACTGTATTGGAATTCTGACAAAGAATGTAGTCTCTTGTACTTTGCGCATGTGATCGATGCGTGGTCGAACAACAGTCTGTTGCCTTTTTATCGGTCGCTCTTTGACGCCCTGCTAAGAAGACGGAGAGTTAAGTCTTAAATCCCCTCTACTTTTACTTCGGATTACAATAGAAAAATGAGCTTTATGCTTAAGGTGTTCATGTTATTCGAAAGTACATACAGTCTCTAAGACTAATCAGACACAAGCCGAAAAATTATAATGAGGGAGGCGTCTATCGTGGGATGTAACAGCACTTCCTCTGCTCTGCTCGGGGACAGTACCAACATCCACAACCGTACCGTGCAAGCCACTTTAGAGGAAGAAGGGTGTATTGCGTGTTAGCAAAATTACTGTGCCCTCTTCCTGTCCCATTCACAGAAGCTATCCCTCTGTACACCCCACCTGCTTTCCGGTGACCCAGCCCCACAGTGCCCTTGTGGTCAGGCATTAACAGTGCGCCATGTTTTATTGTCGTGTCCCCGTTTTAGTCAATTTCGTGTTGTCCTGTCCCTGCCATCTACTTTACCAGATGTTTTAGCTGATGACGCTCGAGCAGCTGCTCGTATTCTGCGTTTTATAACTTTGACTGGCTTGTCCAAAGACATCTAACCTTTTTACTTATTTTATCTGCATCTTTGTCAGGTCCTTCTGGTGTCCCCCCCCATCCCCTTGAGCTTTACTAGATTCCATGTGCTCTAACAACAGTGACTGGGCGCTAATGACCTCAGTAGTTGAGCGCCCTTAAACCCCACCAAAAAAAAAACCTCTGTACACCCCCGATTTTTTCGAGTTTCTTCCCTCGTAGTCGAACGATATCGTATCCTCCCATCAGCTGACAATGTAATGTCATCCGAACTTATGTTTTCATTATGTGACTGTGTAGTTCTAGACATAAACGCTCCACATACTTGAAAATTACTCTTAACTGAGCCATAACTGTTCTGAGAATTAAAATACAACAGAAATGGAAACAAACGTAATGTCCACTGTCTTTGATGTGCTAAAGCTTGTATTTTTAGGATACTTTCCCTCGGTTTCATAATATAGTACCAAATTTTGAGGTAACTCTATCCATTTATGGAGAATATTTCTAAGCAAAGAAAAAGAAAAAAAGAAGGGAATTAGATCTGCGGAGTCAGTGTGCGAACTTTGGGCAGGCCGCTTCTCAAGTTACCATACCTGGTTATCTACCCCCTCCTCCCCCTTCCCCGTCCCCCATTCTGGCACATGTTCCTCTAGACGGAAAAACGATCGAAGAATTGTACGGAAAAGTATGGACTATTCTCTAGGCTTCATTGTCAGTAGGCTACAAGCATCTGTTCGAAGCTCATGTTATAAGCCCCGGATTTTCAAGCATACATTGAAAGGCTTCCGTGTGACACTACTTCCGCAGTGTACGGTATTTAGTCGCGTTTGCCTAGAACGTATATGCAGGGCGTGGACAAAATAATATGGCATATGCAGAGTATTTATTTATTTATTAATGAGTAGAACCACCATTGGCTTTGAGGATAGCTGCAGTTTTTCACGGAATAGGTTCGTATTATGTCTGAATTTCCAACGGAATGTTCTCCCCTAAACATCCGACAGTTGCTTCAACGACGTTGGAGCTGAAAATTCGCTCCTCACTCTATACCTTAACTCCCTGTAACAGTTCGATGACATTGAGCTCTGGTGATTGTCATGGACAGGGAAGATGTTTGATATTTTGACGCTCCGCAAATCACCCTTGAACCTCTTTGTCTGTGCACTGTACGCATTAACTCTTTGCAATATGACAGTGTTTGGCAGTAATATGCTAGTCATAGTAATCACTTCAATGTCGAGGATGTCGAGATATTCAGTCACAATACAGCGGCCGGTGAGGTTAATGATAGGACCATCTGAATACCACAATATAGACACCCAAATCATAACGGAACTTCCCACATGCTTTACTGTGGTAAGCAGGCAGGTCGGATCTTAATCTTCATTTGGGGTTCTTCGGACGTGTGCAAGAAACAATGTAAACGGTGATTCATCACACCATACTAAATTCGTCTAGTCATGGTGTCGAGGCTTTTTTATCGAGACATCACATCTTTCGGGGCTTTGCGTTAGCTTCCTTTATTAAGGGTTTCCCAATTTCAGCCCTTCCATGAATGCTAGCCTTGCGATGCTTTCGCCGTACAGTTTCGTTAACACAGTACTACGCAAGTGAGTGTTCTGCAGTCACTTTTTGGCAGTCGTTCAGTGTTGTTGGCCCAAAACACTTTTTAATGCTCATCGATCTTCGGCAGCTCACCTCGGCTTTCGCCTACTATTCCTCTTCGCCGACGATGTTCTACCACATTTTGCTTATGTTATCACTACTGTGGATATTGACGCTCATGGAACGTTACATAGTTCAGCGATTTTGTCACTGGTGCGCCCCGCCAAAGAACAGTTCTTCTTGAAGTCTGAGACATCACACGTTTCACCGATTGCTTGTGTTAATCGTCGCAGAACAAAGCGTACAATACACCGAAAGATGACCTCCAAGACGTGGCATGTCAACTGTGCGCTGCAGTCGCATTGCAGTATTTACACGTACGCAGTTGTGCCAATTTGCAACAAGATGTATTACATTGCACGGTTTTCACATTATTTGGTCCACCCTCCATATATGCTAACGTAAATCTTACAGTTTTTTAATTGTATGTTTCCCAGTTTTTTGTTTAAACATGTTTTATAGCCTTCTACGAAACTACATAATGCCGCGTAAAGTATCAACTAGCTATGCCTAGTATGATTCCATGTAAGCTGATAAATTAAATTCAGTTTAATCAATAAGCGCATGCGACAGGTGCCAGACTTGTTTTTCAAGTATTGTGTTTTCCCATCATTGTTGCCTAAATCTTCCCTCCTTTCTCAGGAACAGAGACTTACATCTAAGATCGTAAGCGAGTTTCATTACATGCGGTGAAACGCTGCTTTTCTTCTGCGTTACAGGAGCGATAGATCGTATGGATCTCACGAACAGGTTATTATCAATTTTCATACGCTTCGCGCAGCCTTTCTGTTCAGCGGGAAACCTCGGTGGGTCGCGTTTCCCAGCCGCACTCCATAAGCGCGGGTCCAGTAAAAACACAACTTGTGGTTCGAGGGCTGTAGCGCTCATTAACTTTAGTGCTCTTCCGTGTAAACTTAATTAATTACCGCCAATTCGGTTATAAAGTGCCTGCCGTGATTTATATTCCCAGCCACTGTTCTTTAGGACCGCGTACTTTGCGATCTCCACGGTAAAAAGTTCAAAGCGTGAGATGAAACTTTCTAGAGGTCCGGTCGAACAACCGGTGTATAAGTCAGGTGGCCTCAGTTCAGTTCTTAAAAGAGGACTAACTGCTACCTGTGGACTGTTTAAGGCCGTCTCACGTGCAAAGAAGCTAATTACGGTTGTTTCCGATTCTATTGTCAGGTGATTTATTAGACAGGCACCAGATCGTAGAGCTTAACATGCTACTAGCTGGTGCACTCAACTATCCGAAA
This sequence comes from Schistocerca americana, assembly GCF_021461395.2. NCBI lineage: Eukaryota > Metazoa > Arthropoda > Insecta > Orthoptera > Acrididae > Schistocerca > Schistocerca americana. Next base: position 498,074,385 of record NC_060121.1, read on the forward strand.
CAGAGCTCTGCTGCTCTTAAGCTGTGCCTGAAGCAAAAGAAGGAGATTCGTAAAGGCAACTCCGTAGAGCAGGAACTTGTGAAACTCAGGTGTGGATATAAATAAAACCAAAAAACACTTGAAACGTAGTCATCGAACTGTAAAAAAGTATGTAGAAGACAATGAAATTTATGAGGGCTACTTAGAGTAAGGCAAGAAATGGCTGTGGAGGACTGTTTCCCGAGTGGCGGCCTCACATAAGCCTCTGGACATCCACAGCTGGATAATACGAGTAGCATGCTCCAGCCGTTTCCACGCGCTGCTTTCTCCTGATATACACTGTGTGATCAAAAGTATCAGGACACATGGCTGAAAATGACTTACAAGTTCGTGGCGCCCTCCATAGGTAATGCTGGAATTCAGTGTAGAGTTGGCCCATCATTATCCTTGGTGATAGCTTCCACTCTCGCAGGCATACGCTGAGTCAGGTGCTGGAAGCTTTCTTGGGGAATGGCGGCCCATTCTTCTCGGAGTGCTGCACTGAGGAGATATATCTACGTCGGTCGGTGAGGCCTGGCACGAAGTGGGCGATCCAAAACATCCCAAAGGTGTTCTATAGGATTCAAGTCAGCACTCTGTGCAGGTCAGTCCATTACAGGGATGTTATTGTTATGTAACCGCTCCGCAACAGGCCGTGCATTATGAACAGGCGCTCGATCGTGTTAAAAGATGCAATAGCCATCCTCGAATTGCTCTTCAGCAGTGAGAAGCAAGAAGGTTCTCTGATAGTGCCACGCAAAAGAACAAGGGGTGCAAGTCCCCTCCATGAAAAACACGACAACACTACAACCTCCGAATTTTTCTGTTGGCACTACACAAGCTGGCAGGTGACATTCACCGGCCATTCGACATACCCACGCCCTGCCATCGGATCGCCATATTGTGTACCGTGATTCGTCACTCCACACAACATTTTTCCACTGTTCAATCGTCCAATGTTTACGCTCCTTACAACTATGGAGGCGCCGTTTGGCATTTACCGGCGTGATGTGTGGCTTATGAGCAGCCGCTCGACCATGAAATCCAAGTTTTCTTACCTCCCACATAACTATCACAGTACTTGTAGTGTATCGTGATACAGTTTGGAATTCCTGGGTGGTGGTCTAGATAGATGTCTGCCTATCACACATTACGACCCTCTTCAACTGTTGGCAGTCTTTGTCAGTCAACAGACGAGGTCGGCCTGTACGTTTTTGTGCTGCACGTGTCCCTTCACGTTTCCACTTCGCTATCACGTCGGAAACAGTTGACCTAGAGATTTTTTGGAGTGTGAAAATCTCCCGTGCAGTCGTATGACACAAGTGACACCCAGTCACCTGACCACGTTCGAGGTCCGTGAGTTCTGCGGAGCGCCCCATTCTGCTCTCTCACGATGTCTAATGACTACTGAGGTCGCTGATATGGCGTACCTGGCAGTAGGTGGCAGCATATTGCACCTAATATCCTAATATGAAAAACGTATGTTTTGGGGGTGTCCGGATACTTTTGCTCACATAGTGTACGTATCCATACTTTTTTTTTTGAGTCGTCCGACTTCTGATTGGTCTGAAGCGGCCCACCATTAATACCTCTCCTGTGCGAACCTTTTCGAGTGGCACTTGCTACCTACGTCCTCCATTATTTGCTGGAGGTATTCCAATCTGTCTTCCTCCATAGTTGTTACCCTCTACCACTTCCTTTAATACTATGGAAGTTATTTCCTGATATCTTAACAGATGTTATATCATCCTGCCATTTCTTCTTGTTAGTGTTTTCCATACATTCCTTTCCTCACTGATTGTGCGGAGAATGTCCTCACCAGTACATCTAATTTTCAACACTTTTCTCTAGCACCATATCTCAAAACTGCCCACACACATTTTACAATTTCATCTATCCACTTTTCATGAGATGGTTACCTCGGCCTTTGCTTATGTCTTGCACTCATCAAACGACTTCCTTATTCCCACACTGCCGTAATTACTTCGGCTCCAGCTTGTTCCTTGATGTTTTACTGTCTCTACCAGCAAATCCCAAATGCATCTTTCTATTTCTTACCAAGCAACCACTAGTATCTAAATACTTATCGCACAGAACGTCCGTTTTTCAATACTATAAGTCTGTTCTAACAATACAAACTAATTGTAAACGTTTCCTTTTAGACGCTTTGGAAAGTAGGGTTTGGTAACACTGCTTCCTTTACCAAAAGCGCGTCATGCCGTTTCTACTCTTGATTTAATTTCTTTTACCTCAGCTTATTGTCTTCAATTGCCCTCATCTTCTGTTTCAATGACTTCATTCTTAAGTTTTCAATATGTTGATTTATCATTGCTTTAATTGGTTTTCAGAACTACTTTTGAACTCTTTAACTTTCTTTCAGTAGTTGTAGCATATTATATACACTAGAAGGAAGAAAGTAACAATAGCGTATAATGTTTCGCCGACAGCGCGACAGTTAGACAGAGCACAATTTTGGGTTACGGAAGGATGGAGAAGAAAATCTCATCTTGCCCTTTTCAAAACAACCATTATAGTATGTTCTTGGAACTATTTAGGAAAATCAGGGAAAACCTACATGTGGATTGAGCTATACCCGCGAAGGAGAGTCCAGTGTGCAAGCCACCGCGCCACGTCGCACGGTATCTATTCACATTAGAGCCAAACGAAACGATCGTTTCAACAAAAGCGAGGGCATCGTTCTATTGACACGTATTCTTTCTCCGTTTCCCCAACTTAAGCATCAGAAGACTTCTTATTGGATCACTGAGAATTGTTTGGATGAGATATCGAAGCGTATAGCTGGTCCAGGTTAACTTAAGTTAATTACCGGATGTTCTTACAGGACACCCGATTCTGCCGTCACAGTTTTAGAATAATTCAACGAAAGTCTACGCTCAGTAGCGAAATAGTAGTTGGAGGCGACTTCAACCTACCGAGTATCCTGGCACGTCTGTGGATTGTTTGCGGGTGGCACGGACACGCAGTATTGTGAAGCACTTTTGCAAAACCTGTCTTGAGCAGTTAGACAGACCACATGCAGCGAAAATATTTTAGAATTTGTAGCTACAATCAAGGCGGGGATTAGTGAACATGATGTCGTCGTAGCGACGACGATTACTAAGTTTAATAAATTCAACGAGACGGCTGCCGGCAGGTAAGCAGTTGTTGGCATCCCATTTAGACAATGAAGGGGCATCATTCAGTTCCCATATGGTGGACTTAAAGGAATTATGTGCAAAGTTTAAGCACTGTAAATATTGCTCTGGAGAAGAATGCTCAGAGTAAGTGGATTAAGAACATGAAAGACTCACTGTGGTTTAATAACAAATTTCAGGGAATTCTGAGAATGCAGACGCTGTTGCATGCGCGGTTTAAAAAAGAACGCGGGAATGACGACTGACAAAAGTTAGTAGACATTCGTCCTTCTACAAAAAGACCAATACGCGAAGCGTACGAAAGCAACCATCGCAATTCCTTAGCAAGAGATCTTGCCGAGAACCCAAGAAAATTCTGGCCCTACGTAGAATCGCTAAGCGAGTCGGAGGCCTCTATCCAGCCACTCGTTGACTGTGTGGCAACAGAAGATAGCTAAAGGAAAGCCGAAGGTTTAAATCTCGCTTTTAAGAAATGACTCACGCAGGAGCATCGTACAGGCATATGGTTATTTGATAGTCGCAAAGACTCCCGCGTGAAGGGTAGAGTAGATCGCACCCCTGGATTAGTGAAGCAGCTAAAGAACTCGAAAGCAAGTAAGTCACCGTCTTCGTATGGAATCCCAGTTTAGTTTCACAGAGAGTACTGAACATCACTGGCCCCTCACGTAGCTTATATTTATCACGAATCGCACTCAGTGCAAAGTTAAGTGACTGCAAAAAAGCTCAGTTGTCGTGTACGTAAAAAGAGTAAAAGAACGCACTCGCAAAATTACAGGTCACTATCCTTAAATTCAGTTCGCTGCAGAATTCTTGAAAATATTCTCTGGTCGAACATCATGCATTCCCTTGATAAAGAAAAGCATCTTTGGACAAATCATCATTGCTCTTGCGAAACTCACCTCGCCCTTTTCTCACACGATAGCCTGCGATCTATGGATGGAGGGCTGCAAGCAGGTTCCCTAATCCTAGACTTTCGGAAATCGTTTGACACGCTCCCCTATTGCAGACTCTTAACGAAGATATGAGCATACGGAACAGGTTCCCAGATATGTGAGTGACTCGAAGATTTCTAAAGTAATAATACCCAGTACCTTGTCCTCAACGGCGGGAGTCGATAAGAACTATTGGTGTCATCAGGGACACCGCAGGGAAATGTGATAGGACCACTCTCATTGTCTATATACATAAATGGTCTGACAGACACGGTGGGTAGCAATCTGCGGCTGTTTGATGATGTTTGTGTGGTCTACGGCTAAACTGCATCGTTGAGAGACGACTTACCCGAAATTTCTAGTTAGCGTGTTGAATGGCAGCTAACTCTAAATATAGAAAACTGGAAGTTAATGCTGATAAGTAGGATAAACCACACGGTAATATTAAAATACAGCGTTAGATGTGTGCTGTTTGCTGGCCGTGGTGACCGAGCGGTTCTAGGCGCTACAGTCTGTAACCGCGCGACCGCTACGGTCGCAGGTTCGAATCCTGCCTCGGGCATGGGTGAGTGTGATGTCCTTAGGTCAGTTAGGTTTAAGTAGTTCTAAGTTATAGGAGACTGATGACCTCAGAAGTTAAGTCCCATAGTGCACAGAGCCATTTGAACCATTTATTTGTGTGCTGTTTGACATAGTTACCTCAGTTAAATGTCTATCCGTAACGCTGCTAACCGATGTGGAATGGAACGAGCACTTGAAGACGGTTATAAGGACAGAAAATTGTTGACTTCGGTTTATTGGGCTACTTTTAGGAAAATGTAGTTCAGCTGTAAGGGATACCGCTTATGGGACACTAGTGCGACCAATTCTTGAATATTGCTAGAGTGTTTGGTATTCCCACCAGGTCGTAGTAAAGGAAACGAAGCGCTTCAGAATCGTGCTGCTTGTTTTTTTAACGGTAGTTTCGATCATCACACAAGGCTTACAGAGATGCTTCGTGAGTTCAGATGGGAATCCTTGGAGAGCAGACAAAGTTCTTTACCATTGAATAAATTTGGAGAACCGACATGAGAAGCTGACTGCAGAACGATTCTCCTGCCGCCAACATACATGCGAGGTGCTCTCTGCCATGAACTATGTCATGGTTTGCGGAGAATGTACAATGCCGGGTAAAAAAAATTAGTAGTACGCCTGGTAAGACGACGTCAATTTTGATCCGATGACGGCATATGCCACCTTGAGGTAGTAGATGTACTGAAAATGGTTTCAACGTTGTCCGCCAACAAAAAGCGTAGTAGCGTAGCTACTAGAGCGCCATCTGCGTCTATCCTTTAATAGGGAATTTTCACAGACAGAAGGATCAGTGTGGTGCAAACGTGTGGCGCGAGCAGGCAACCATGCGATGTAGGTGTACTCGCACTTCCTACAAGGGGTCAAATTGTGACCTTCCGAGTGGCGGGATGGTCCTTCCGAAAATTGCAGTTTAAGTAGGACGTGCTGCGTCCGTTGTGCAATGATGCTGGCACCAGTAACATTCTCACACCCGCAGACGAGGGTCCGGACGTCCACGCACCACTGATGCCCGCCAGTATGGTCATCTTATAAGGGCAGAAGTGGTATATCGTACAGCTACCACAGCATAGATAAGATGGCTTGTGAGCCAGATGGGTCAATCCGAACTGTTGCGAAACGGTTATTAGTAGTGTTTACTAAAGGCACGGACACCTGTAGCGCGTCTTCCACTCACGCCACAGCATCGATGTGCACGGGTTGTCTCCTGCCGCAGGGGTTCAAAAATGATTCAAATGGCTCTGAGCACTATGGGACTTAACATCTTAGCCCGCATCTCGTGGTCGTGCGGTAGCGTTCTCGCTTCGCACGCCCGGGTTCCCGGGTTCGATTCCCGGCGGGGTCAGGGATTTTCTCTGCCTCGTGATGGCTGGGTGTTGTGTGCTGTCCTTAGGTTAGTTAGGTTTAAGTAGTCCTAAGTTCTAGGGGACTGATGACCATTGATGTTAAGTCCCATAGTGCTCAGAGCCATTTGAACCATTTTTGAACCATCTTAGGTCAGCAGTCCCCTAGAACTTAGAACTACTAAAACCTAACTAACCTAAGGACATCACACACATCCATGCCCGAGGCAGGATTCGAACCTGCGACCGTAGCAGTCCCGCTGTTCCGGACTGCAGCGCCTAGACCCGCAAGACCACCGCGGCCGGCTGCCGCAGGGGGTCATTTAGTACGACGTAGATTTGGTGAGTGCTGTAGAGGGCGTTCGTCCAATACACACTGGCCCCACACAGTACTTAACGGTCTGGAGTGCAATAAGCTACAACTCTCGTTTACGGTTTCTGGACGGGACGCTAACGAACGCCCGGTACGTGCAGAATTTTGTTAGATCCATCCTTTTGTCGATCTTGTAACGCAATTTAAGACGCAAAAATCTCACAGGGGTTCCGTTTCTTCATACGAGTCCATGAATATTTTGACGCTAGCGGTATTCAGAGACAGTGTTAAAATTGTCGCGAGACGAATATTGTTCGCGAAGATGTTGCTGAAAATGTCGACCGTTTACGTTGCACAATTGGCATCTGTGTTCTGCTGAATGCCTAATACCCTCAAAACAACCAAGTACTTCACAAATAATAGCTGCAGATTCAAACGGGCAACGAGTTCTTCCGGCGTGTCTGACTACGTCTCGACGGAATTCTTGTCGTGGGCGCAAAAGAAGCGTTTGGTGTACGCGACACAAGCCAGTCAGTTGAACTAAAATGAATAATGTATACGACAAAAGCCGCAGATGTTTACTATCAACCAAGTCATGAGAAGCCAGCGTTCTGTCTAAGGAACAGAGAAACGCCGAAGGAACTATAATGAACTTCGCAAGCCATATCACCAGAAAAAAAGGCAACAAAAAGAGAATTGTGCGTTAATATCAAATGCGGAAGACCTCGTTTCAATATCTTGAATGGTTCACAAAAATTGAGAGATATAAGGTTTATAAAAGGAAAACAAACTCCCTTCAGCCAGAAATTGCGATTTTTACTACAGTATACTACGTGTTTCGAGCCCTGGAGACTCGTATTCAAGTGTCTGTTCAGTCTCCATCAATTTTAGAGTTTTCACATGTCGGTAAAAACGAAACCCTTAAAGGATCACTTTGTTATCCATCTGTCTGTCCGTATGTGAAGACCCATTTCTCTCAGGAGCAGGTAGCTATACCAAGTTGGAAATTATGTCCAATACTAAGGTCTATGGTCCTTTGGCGGTGTAAAAAGTTTGTTTCTAAGTGAATGCATCCGAAAGGTACGACTATTTATGTCACGTATTTTGATACTCGCAAAATTCACTCATCAATACCTATAGATGAACTACGAGGTCAATTATTAACCGCAAATTAGTCATAAAATTTTATTGTAATCAAATAGGAAACAAGAAAATCATGTTTCGATATAGTCTCCTTGCGTTTCAACGCACTTCGTCTATCGTTGTACAAGCTTCCTCATGCCTTCATAAAAGGTTCTAGGTTGGGCTGCGAGCTCCGAGGCATATCGACGGCCCATTAATGCCTGTTTGGGTGGACCAAACATGTGATAGTCAGAAGGCGCAAGATCGGGACTACATGGAGGATGATCCAGTACTTCAAATTTGTGTTTCTGGAGCGTTTCAGCAGTGTAGGCAGCAGTATGCGGACGGGCATTGTTGTGCAACAACACAACACAATTTGACAGCAATGCTCAGCGTTTACTTCGAATTGCAGGCTTTAGCCTGGCAGTAAGCATATCACTGTAACGTACACTGTTTACTGTTGTGCCCCTTTCCCCATAATGTTCCAGTACTGGACCTTGTGCCTCCCCAAAAATCGTAAGCATGAGTTTTCCTGAGAACGGTTGGGTCTTGAACTTTTTCTTGCACGGCGTATTTGGACGTTTCCATTCTATACTGCGCCTTTTACTCTCCGGCTCGTAATGATGGATCCATGTTTCGTCACCATTAATGATTCTGCTTAAGAAGTTGTCCCCTACTTTACCATAGCGATTCAAATGTTTTTTTTTTTTTTTTTTTTTTTTTTTTTTTTTTTTTTTTTTTTTTTTTTTTTTTTTTTTTTTGCAAATATCCAAGCGCGGTTATTTATACAACTGCGTGAGTTGTTTTGGGACCATCTTGCACGAACTGTACGAAACCCAAATCTGTTGTAGATCATTTCGTAGGCAGAACCGTGACTATTTTGCAGACGATGGGCCACTTCGTCAATAGTTGGTTGTCTGTCCAAGAGAATCATTTCACGTGAACGCTAAATGGTTTCTTCATTTTTGGCGGTAAACGGTCGTCCGGCTCCTTCATCGTGCGACCATTTCGGAATTTTTCAACCCATTTGTAGACACTCCGTTGTGGCAAAACACTGTTCCCGTACTGTACCGAAAGTCTTCGATGATTTTCGGCCCTTGATACGCCTTTCGACCACAAAAAACGGATCACTGGACGTTGATCTTCTTTGGTGCAAATAGACAGCGGAGCAGCTATGATTAATAGCACGGCGGCGATAACGAAACTAACCTAGCAGTTTGATAATTGCAAAGATATAACAACAAATAAACAAAGCATACGTCATCAACGTAAAATGACAGTACTACCAAAATAAACAAAAATATAACTAAATTGCGGATAATAATTGACTTACCCTCGTATCTATACAGATCAAAGGTCTTACAGAACCCTCAGGGGGCGAGTCCTACTAGCACTTGTCCGCTACTTAAATTTAGGTTACTCCTGGTCCTGCTAAGAGTACATAACTAAGAAACTTTCCTGGCAGATTAAAACTGTGTGCCGGACCGGGATGCGAACTCGGGACCTTTGCCTTTTGCGGGCAAGTGCTCTACCTTCTAAGCTACTCAAACACGACCCAGGACCCGTCCTCACAATTTTCCTTCCGGCAGTACCTCGTCTCTCACGTTCCAAACTTCACAGACGGTCTCCTGCGAAACTTGCAGAACTTGCACCACCGGAAGAAAAGATATTGCGGAGGCATGGCTTAGACATAGCCTGGGGGAGGTTTCCAGAATGAAATTTTCACACTGCAGCTCAGTGTCCAGTGATATGAAACTTTTATCGCAGATTAAAACTGTGTGCCGTACCGAGACTCGATCTCGGGACCTTTGTCTTTCGCGACCAAGTGCTTTACCATCTGAGTTACATATGCACGACTCAGAAGCCGTCGTGAGTTGCACTTGGGTAGCTCAGCTGGATGGCAGGCACGGTAACTCAGCGTGTTCGGTCAGAGGGTTAGCAACTCTCTGCAATCAAAAAGAAAAAAAAAAAAAAAACTGAGTTAATTGATCAACGTTGAACTTGAACAAGCATCATCGGACGTCCGCCCCGAACAAATCGAACAAAGAAAATGATATTTTTTTTAAAAAAGATGGTAGAGCACTTCCCTGCGAAGGGCAAACGTTCCTAGTTCCAGTCTCGGTCCGGCACACAGTTTTAATCTGAAGAATGTAAATTTCATTCTGAAGTACGTAACTATGTTACAAGCTACCGCATAGTCATTACAGTTTTTACAAAAAGTAAAACAAAAACAAGAAATTAGAGTTTCCACTGGTGGTTACGTAGTTTTTAAGAGCTTTTAAGCACAGTACGAGTTTATATCAAATGGTTCAAAGGGCTCTGAGCACTATGGGACTTAACTACTGAGGTCATCAGTCCCCTAGAACTTAGAACTACTAAAACCTAACCAACCTAAGGACATCACACACATCCATGTCCGAGGCAGTATTCGAACCTGCGAGCGTAGCGGTCGCACGGTTCCAGACTGTAGCGCCTAGAACCGCTCGGCCACCCCGGCCGGCGAGTTTATGTATTTACATACATATACACAGCACATTTGTAAACAAAATTCAAGCTAGTCAAAGAATATCCATGTGTACGGGAGGCTACATTTCCACATATAGACAGGTGCTGCTATTTCAAAGATGAGATAAAGGTGTAACATTATTATTTACACATACACGTCATTTGAGAAATAATTGATTCTATAACCACCGGATGTGCCTCTATGTTATAAAATTGTTGAAACTATTAAATTATATTTCTAAGCTTCTGAAATTGCTGAAGAAACTTTGCCTATTAAGCTTCATTTGTTTTCAGAAAATTTTGCTCTTTGTGACAATATTTCTAATTGTTCTACCATTATTTTACAATTGTAGAATGATCCCATACAAGAAGATGAGCTCCAGCGCTCTAAACGCACTGTGTATTGAAATGAAAGTCACGATTTGTGACAAAAGGAGGTTCGTTTTCCTCTTTCGAAAGTAGTACAGTCACGGCTGCGGCACTGACAAAAATTATGATGAAAGTTTTAGCTAATTCACCCTATTGTTCAATAATTCATTCCTCATAATAGCAGAAAGACTAAATACGCTTAACTTGAGAATGTATCGAATCTGTTCTGAGGATGGTAACGAGTTAGATACGTCCTTTATTCCGTACCGCTGCATTTAGTTCGGCCCTTGTGCGAGTCGGAAGCCGGTCACGGAGGTGAGCTCTGCCGCTAAAGCTTTCGTGCAGCTTTAAACTCCGCCGCAAACTACAATAATAACACGGTAATCCTTCCGGCTTTCCACGTGCCAGCTTAAACCGCAGACCTGCCGACAAACACCTGGAGCAGCTGCCGCCGCCTGCTAGAAGGGTGAGCCAGCTGCCCGCTGTCTGCCACCATGTTGTCTCTGCTGGCCACTTCGGGATCTAATTGACAAGCAGGAGGCAGCAGCTCCAATGTGCGAAAGCTGATTTGGGTCAGCAGGTAGAAAGGGAGAGCTAATGAAGCGAGAACGGCCACCCCGCGGTGCGGGCACGCTCCCTCACGCCCTTTGCAGGATCCGGAGCAGGTGGTCCGTCCGGTAAGGGACGCGCTGTCCGGTTAGCGGCTCAGCGGCTGGCTTTGCAGTATAAGGCGAGCGGCGGCTCCGGTATTGTGTCGTGAGCTTGTAGCTGACAGCCGCTGCCGCACAATGTGCGCAAAATCTTCGCTAGCCGTGTCTCACTCTCCCAATTACCGCCCTGCGACTCTACGCGGCAGCGAAAGTTCTATGCCTGCCTGTCGTTTGAATGTCACCCAGTTCATTCTGAACTCTGTCCCGTCTAGTTCCTGTATACGAGAGATTGATAACCTCTTGCAAATGACACTATGAAACTAATCGACAATGAATCAGTAAAGCGGGCGTGTGACGTGTCCAGACCGTTTGGTGTATTATGCCAAAGACTCGATGTTGGAATATCAGCCGGCCGGTGGGGCCGTGCGGTTCTACGTGCTTCAGTCTAGAACCGCGTCACCGCTACGGTCGCAGGTTCGAATCCTGCCTCAGGCATGGATGTGTGTGATGTCCTTAGGTTAGTTAGGTTTAAGTAGTTCTAAGTTCTAGGGGACTGATGACCACAGTTGTTAAATCCCATAGTGCTCAGAGCCATTTGAACCATTTGGAACATCAAACCTCATCGGTTGCATAAGAACTGTCGAACAACTGCTTATCTCCGCGCTCTTGAATATTACTACTACTAGCAAAATACGTAGGATATTTGTGTCTTTTGAAGTACCAGATGTGTAAAAAACGTATTAATTTTTAATATCGCTTGGTAATAGTATAGATGTCGAAACGTCTCGATCACGGTTTTATGGTACTGAAGCTGTTATTTCGTCGAAGGGGTGACAATAATTGCGAATACCCTGCGTCCGAGACGAGCATTTTGGGGCAAAATACTAAACATGTGTTACCCCGCGCAATAAGGGCATTTCCCATACAACATAAAGTAACAAAATTTGGATCATTATGTAAAAGGAAAACTCTGTCGAGATATTAATAAATTCTTTCTCTTCCTTTTCGTGGCCTTTATCCCGATGGGCCATTCGCCACCAAAAAAGGCTCTAAGCACTACGGGATTTAACATTTGAGGTCATCAGTCCCCTAAACTTAGAACTACTTAAACCTAACTAACCTATGGACACCATACACATCCATGCCCGAGGCAGGATTCGAACCTGCGACCTTAGCAGCAGCGCGGTTTCGGATTGAAGCGCCGGCCATTCGCCTCCATTTCATACAATACACACGACGGACAACACAATATAAAACAAAATTCAGTAGTATTCGCAGACTGTAGCAGGCGATCTTCTCAATACTCTGATTAGCATCGGGCATATTCAGTACACTAAAAAGCCTTGGTGAAGAGCTGATTGTGTACTACCGATTGCAGCTTTAGTATATTCTTTCTCAAGTGGAAACTGAAATGATAATTATTCAGCATAATTCGATCTGAAAATCGTCCCTCGAAGTTCTTCCAACACCGAAAGCCGTATCGTCCAACGTCTGTAAATGTCCCATCAAGCCTTCTTGAATCGGCAGATGAACAAGTTCTTTGTTCTCAGGTACGGTGTTCATAACTGTTTTATAGTACTGACCAACCTTCTTCCAATAGTCTTAGAAAAATGGCTCTGAGCACTATGGGACTTAACTTCTGAGGTTATCAGTCCCCTAGAACTTAGAAATACTGAAACCTAACTGACCTAAGGACATCACACAGATCCAAGCCCGAGGCAGGATTCGAACCTGCGACTGTAGCGGTCGCACGGTTCCAGACTGCAGCGCCTAGAACCGCTCGGCCACTCCGGCCGGCTCACTAGTCTTAAAAGAAACTGTTGGAGGGTTTGAACCGAGTCACAGTCCGTGCGGCTTCCCCCGTCGGAGGTTCGAGACCTCCCTCGGTCATTAGTGTGTGTGTTGTCCTTAGTGTAAGTTAGATTAAGTAGTGGCTAAGCTTAGGGACCGATGACCTCTGTAGTTTGGTCCCTTAAGACCTTACCACAAATTTCCAATTCCGAGAAACTCTTTTTGAAGCCCCAATTATTCTCGTGATGGCACCGAAATCTAGCAAACTAACGTTTGACACGTCAAAAGATATTTTACAGAAGTTTTCCTTCCCAGTGTGGAAGAAACATTTGTATTGTCGTTGTGTCCCTAGGGTGGTCGATGTAAAAGAACCTTTCTGATAGTCGCACCTGAAGACAAATACGTTGTTCACCCGCTGATCCCAAAAGTAAGAGGTAAGACGTGAAGTCACGTATTCGCAATAGACATGTGCCCAATTTTACGTAATTTCAAGGTTATATCAATGCTACTATGGACACTATGAAAAATACATGGACGTCACAGGTTGTGTAGTGACTACTTCCTTTGATCACGCCTTTGGATCTATAAATTATCAGCTCAATATGAATAAATCTGTAAAGAGATATAAAAAATACATAGCGCATAACAGTAGTTACTGACCACCCAAAACAAACAGGAAATATATCAAAGTTTACTATGAAGGCATATCAAGGTTTAAGGGGAACACGTCATTCATACGTATGGACTCATCAATCTTATCCATAACACAACGCAGAACTGGACCACAACGGTAGTTGCGCTGCTCATGAAGACAACTAGGCCAGCAGGTGGCGATACTGGTGAGCACTACTACTGAAGACTTAAATACGATTATCGAAACCCAAGAAAACAACGAATATACGACCCGAGGTCGTCTACGATTACAAAACAAATATGTGATATCAAAAACCATTCCCCCCCCCCCATGAACCATGGACCTTGCCGTTGGTGGGGAGGCTTGCGTGCCTCAGCGATACAGATAGCCGTACCGTAAGTGCAACCACAACGGAGGGGCATCTGTTAAGAGGCTAGGCAAACGTGTTGTTCCTGAAGAGGGGCAGCAGCCTTTTCAGTAGTTGCAGGGGCAACAGTCTGGATGATTGATCTGGCCTTGTAACACTAACCAAATCGGCCTTGCTGTGCTGGTGCTGCGAACGGTTGAAAACAAGGGGTAACTACAGCCGTAATTTTTACCGAGGGCATGCAGCTCTACTGTATGGTTAATGATGATGGCGTCCTCTTGGATAAAATATTCCGGAGGTAAAATAGTCCCCCATTCGGATCTCCGGGCGAGGACTACTCAAGAGGACGTCGTTATCAGGAGAAAGAAAACTGGCGTTCTACGGATCGGAGCGTGGAATGTCAGTTCCCTTAACCGGGCAGGTAGGTTAGAAAATTTGAAAAGGGATAGGTTAAAGTTAGATATAGTGGGAATTAGTGAAGTTCGGTGGCAGGAGGTACAAGACTTTTGGTCAGACGAATACAAGGCTATAAATACAAAGTCAAATAGGGGTAATGCAGGATTAGGTTTAATAATGAATAAAGAAATAGGAATGCGGGTAAGGTACTACAAACAGCATAGTGAACGCATTATTGTGGCCAAGGTAGACAGGAAGCCCACGCTTACTACAGTAGTATAAGTTTATATGCCAACTAGCTCTGCAGATGACGAAGAACGTGAAGAAATGTATGATGAAATAAAAGAAATTATTCAGATAGTGAAGGGAGACGAAAATTTAATAGTCATGGGTGACTGGAATTCGCTAGTAGGAAAAGGGAAAGAAGGAAACGTAGTAGGTGAATATGGATTGGGGGTAAGAAATGAAAGACGAAGCCGCCTGGTAGAATTTTGCACAGAGCACAACTTAATCATAGCTAACACTTGGTTCAAGAATCATAAAAGAAGGTTGTATACATGGAAAAAGCCTGGAGATACTGACAGGTTTCAGATAGATTATATAATGGTAAGACAGAGATTTAGGAACCAGGTTTTAAATTGTAAGACATTTCCAGGGGCAGATGTGGACTCTGACTACAATCTATTCGTTATGAACTGTAGATTAAAACTGAAGAAACTGCAAAAAGGTGGGAATTTAAGGAGATGGGATCTGGATAAACTGACTAAACCAGAGGTTGTACAGAGTTTCAGGGAGAGCATTAGGGAACAATTGACAGGAATGGGGGAAAGAAATACAGCAGAAAAAGAATGGGTAGCTTTGAGGGATGACGTAGTGAAGGCAGCAGAGGATCAAGTAGGTAAAAAGACGAGGGCTGCTAGAAATCTTTGGGTAACAAAAGAGATAATGAATTTAATTGATGAAAAGAGACAATAGAAAAATGCAGTAAATGAAGCAGGCAAAAAAGAATACAAACGTCTCAAAAATGAGATCGACAGAAAGTGCAAATGGCTAAGTAGGCATGGCTAGAGGACAAATGTAAGGATGTAGAGGTTTATCTCACTAGGGGTAAGATAGATACTGCCCACAGGAAAATTAAAGAGACCTTTGGAGAAAGGAGAACCACTTGCATGAATATCAAGAGCTCAGATGGAAACCCAGTACTAAGCAAAGAAGGGAAAGCAGAAAGGTGGAAGGAGTATATAGAGGGTCTATACAAGGGCGATGTATTTGAGGACAATATTATGGAAATGGAAGAGGATGTAGATGAAGACGAAATGGGAGATATGATACTGCGTGAAGAGTTTGACAGAGCACTGAAGGACCTGAGTCGAAACAAGGCCCCGGGAGTAGATAACATTCCATTAGAAGTACTGACAGCCTTGGGAGAGCCAGTCCTGACAAAACTCTACCATCTGGTGAGCAAGATCTATGTGACAGGCGAAATACCCTCAGACTTCAAGAAGAATATAATAATTCCAATCCCAAAGAAAGCAGGTGTTGACAGATGTGAAAATTACCGAACTATCAGTTTAATAAGTCACTGCTCCAAAATACTAACGCGAATTCTTTACAGACGAATGGAAAAACTAGTAGAAGCCGACCTCGGGGAAGATCAGTTTGGATTCCGTAGAAATATTGAAACACGTGAGGCAATACTGACCCTACGACTTATCTTGGAAGCTAGATTAAGGAAAGGCAAACCTACGTTTCTAGCATTTGTAGACTTAGAGAAAGCTTTTGACAATGTTGACTGGAATGCTCTCTTTCACATTCTGAAGGTGGCAGGGGTAAAATACAGGGAGCGAAAGGCTATTTACAATTTGTACAGAAACCAAGTGGCAGTTATAAGAGTTGAGGGGCATGAAAGGGAAGTAGTGGTTGGGAAGGGAGTGAGACAGGGTTGTAGCCTCTCCCCGATGTTATTCAATCTGTATATTGAGCAAGCAGTGAAGGAAACAAAAGAAAAATTCGGAGTAGGTATTAAAATCCATGGAGAAGAAATAAAAACCTTGAGGTTCGCCGATGACATTGTAATTCTGACAGAGACAGCAAAGGACTTGGAAGTGCAGTTGAACGGAATGGATAGCGTTTTAAAGGAGGATATAAGATGAACATCAACAAAAGCAAAACGAGGATAATGGAATGTAGTCGAATTAAGTCTGGATGCTGAGGGAATTAGGTTAGGAAATGAGACACTTAAAGTAGTAAAGGAGTTTTGCTATTTTGGGGTCCGCAGCTCGTGGTCGTGCGGTAGCGTTCTCGCTTCTCGCGCCCGGGTTCCCGGGTTCGATTCCCGGCGGGGTCAGGGATTTTCTCTGCCTCGTGATGACTGGATGTTTTGTGACGTCCTTAGGTTAGTTAGGTTTAAGTAGTTCTAATTTCTAGGGGACTGATGACCTTAGATGTTAATTCCCATAGTGCTCAGAGCCATTTGAACCATTTTTGCTATTTGGGTAGCAAAATAACTGTTGATGGTCGAAGTAGAGAGGATATAAAATGTAGGCTGGCAATGGCATGGAAAGCGTTTCTGAAGAAGAGAAATTTGTTAACATCGAGTATGGATTTAAGTGTCAGGAAGCCGTTTCTCAAAGTATTTGTATGGAGTGTAGCCAAGTATGGAGTGAAACATGGACGATAAATAGTTTGGACAATAAGAGAATAGAAGCTTTCGAAATGTGGTGCTACAGAAGAATGCTAAAGATTAAATGGGTAGATCACATAACTAATGAGGAGATATTGAATAGGATTGGGGAGAAGAGGAGTTTGTGGCACAAATTGACTAGGAGAAGGGATCGATTGGTAGGACATGTTCTGAGGCATCAAGGTTCAAATGGTTCAAATGGCTCTGAGCACTATGGGACTCAACTGCTGAGGTCATTAGTCCCCTAGAACTTAGAACTAGTTAAACCTAACTAACCTAAGGACATCACAAACATCCATGCCCGAGGCAGGATTCGAACCTGCGACCGTAGCGGTCTTGCGGTTCCAGACTGCAGCGCCTTTAACCGCACGGCCACTTCGGCCGGCTGAGGCAGCAAGGGATCACCAGTTTAGCATTGGAGGGCAGCGTGGAGGGTAAAAACCGTAGAGGGAGGCCAAGAGATGAATACACCAAGCAGATTCAGAAGGATGTAGGTTGCAGTAGGTACTGGGAGATGAAGAAGCTTGCACAGGATAGAGTACCATGGAGAGCTGCATCAAAGCAGTCTCAGGAATGAAGACCACAACAACAGCAGCATCAAAAACCATAAAACAAAAACTGTATTAGACATAAAATCAAGTTTCATGTTATAGGGGACGGAAGCCAATAGAGGAATGGGAGGTAAAGGTGGAGGGAAGCAGTCCATGGACTGACAAGAGGAATGAAGTTTTATTACAAAACACTTATGATTTAAACAGATATATTAAAACACACATGCATTACCCGCCTATAAACAGCATCAGACAAGAATAATAATTATAAAAATAGTGACATATGTAGGTAAAATACCAAATACATGACCATAATTTCATGTGCAAGAAGTAACTTCGTGGCGGGAAGGTAATGACACAAGTCAGTAATCTATCTCAGAAAAAATTTATTTCTCTAACCACAACAATTCCAAGAATTTTATGTTCATAAATTATTTACGATATTGATATAACTTAGACCACTGTGATAATATAGGGCCGGATGACTAATGACCGCGATTAGTTATGTGTGTCGGAAGAAGTTTATTTCTCTAATCACGTAATTTCTCGTAATACGTTAAAAATTTCGCTATAATTTTCCACACGCTGATAATAAGCGAAGGTACTAGTTTTGTTTTGTGCTGTAAACACTCGTAATCTTTATCGTGTATGCACATTGTAACGCTGGTTGTGTTTGTGCGTAGATTTGTGACATATTTTAAATTTGACACTCACATTTTACAGATATTATTAATGAATCTAGAATGTTGATTACGACAAAGACTACTTATGAAGGAAGTAAACGGAGGCGCAGTTTCTCCTCGTAGTTGAGCTAATTGCTTAGTGGGAAAACAGTGAAACGACAGTATTTCAATTGGAAATCTGATCGATAAGAGATTAAAAATGTTAACAAGGCATCATTGTAACGAACAGAGAATAAAAATAAGAAATTTAAAAGGTAATCAGATCAACAGAAATGGTAGCTATTCGTCATCAGTAATCGGAAAAAGGAAGTACACCAGGAGCATGCATTATCTGCTCCAGAGAGACACAATACATAAGGCAGCTAAATAAGCAGAAAGTAGAAAACAGGGGACTGCCCCAAGCAATACAAAGCCTCTACAGAAAGATATGATTGGTATAATAAATGGACTTAAAGCCGCTTTACATTAACGAAAATAAATAATAAAAATCTGATAAGAAATTAGAAAGCTTGAAAATGTGTCTCTCAGGAGTAAACTAGTAAGAGTGGTTGAGAAATCGTGTAATCATCTGAAAATATAATTGTAAGGAGAGCCTCCACGATTAAATAGTTCGTAAATAAAAATCACGTAGTGATAATGACTACACGATACCTTTACCCTGAAAATCTTTGCAATGCACCTGAGAGGGGATACGTTTCTTGCACCATGTATTATATTTCCATTCTCTTCGCTGTGTCGAGGTCAGCCCCTGTATTCAGGTAACGAGTATTGAGAGCAGTACAAGACAATCGGTCCTGGGAATCAGTTTAGTGACGTCAACTTTTTCTACATTTTGTATTGGAACAGGAGCAAACAAGCTGAAGAAATTCTGACCACCTATAGACGGTTTTATTTGTCACAGAAACATTGCTCTGTAGTCAGACCAGTTTTCGAACAGCGCCATGCAATGATTTTTTCACGGACATCTTATTCGTCGTCGAATGTAGAAGTTATTTATTTCGCTAATGCAGACCTTTGGGCTATTTTCATGTAGTACCGTAAAAGAGTTTGCTTCAGTATGCCAGACTTTAAGATTCTCCGACGTGTGTACATGCCATGGTCAAAAATAGACCTTTTCACTAAAGAAATACAGAAACATAATACTAGGGCGAATCCCTGTGCGTCATGAACTGACACCATTTCGTGACGTAAAGATGTTACATCTTTTTTTTTTCAGAGGATATTAAAGTCTGATATGTACTGAAGCAAAATCTTTTACAGTACTACTTGAAAATGGCCTAAAGCTCGAAATTGCATTAGTGAAATAAAGACGTTCTGCAGTCAATGGCGAATATTATGCCCTTTAAAAAGTTCTGCGTGACTGAACCTCGACCATTGAAGTTAACCATGTAATGAGTTGTTCTGACTCTCTGCCGAATAAGCAAGTGCAGTATGACGTTTCCATGGACATCTATTTAGGTTGTCTTTTATCAAACTGACATACTTATTATCTACTTTCTCGCTGACATGCTAACTTATGATTCCAAGGTGATTTAATGCACTACGTTACCTTTAGAGTATTTCTCCATGCAATGCAAAGCTCAGGCTAGAGCAGCAACTGACGCACAAGGCATTTTAAAAAAAATAGTGTTCTGTATTCTTACAAGGGATAGTACTGTGTAAAATTAGATAAAAGTTCCATGAAAATATCTGCAGAAACAAATACTTCTCATGAGGAGTCACGCGTATATATCATTCAGATGAACAATTAATATTGATGTAGTGTATGTCTTTTTGTTATGGATGAAAGAGAGGGTTAAACGAACGCCATTACGTAGACTACTTCTCGTGAATAGCGTCACGAGTGAAGCTAGAGCCTTGAAACAGATTATCGTGTAATAAAAGCAGGAGCATTTAACTGTAGTGAGAGGCAATTAATCATAACCACGTCAGTGGTGGAAAGATGGAACAGCAGTAGCTTAAATAACAAAAAAAAATTGGTTCATATGGCTCTGAACACTATGGGAATCTCGCCGGCCGTGGTGGACGAGCGGTTCTAGGCGCTACGGTCTGGAACCGCGCGACCACTACCGTCGCAGGTTCGAATCCTGCCTCGGGCATCGGTGTGTGTGATGTCCTTAGGTTAGTTAGGTTTAAGTAGTTCTAAGTTCTAGGGGACTTACGACCTCAGAAGTTAAGTCCCATAGTCCTCAGAGCCATTTTTTGAACTATGGGACTCAACATCTGGGGTCATCAGTCCCCTAGAACTTAGAACTACTTAAACCTAACTAACCTAAGGACATCACACACACCCATGCCCGAGGCAGTATTCGAACCTGCGACGGTAGCGGTCGCGCGGTTCCAGACTGTAGCGCATAGAACCGCTCGGCCACCACGGCCGGCGTTTAAATAACACTGGCTACCAAAAATGAAAAAGTTAAGACCAGGAACATAATAAAAAGAGTCAAAGTAACAGTATTCGATCGATCATCATACTTTCGTTTACAGAAATACTGTAATGGTAGAACTTTGTTGACTCTCTGTGAAGACCGAGGAAGAAACTTGTCGAGTAGTGCACGAAGCTGACAGCGAGTGATAGCCCACTAGTGAAAAAAATGGGAGAAACTTTGCGGTCTTTTCATTCCAGACCAATGTCACGTATCGAGGACAGTTCTCTCTCTGCTGCGTGTGGAGCACCGTTAGTTTTTCTTTTTTTTTTTCTTCGTCTTTCTGTGCCAATTTCACAGACGGAAGAATGGCGTGTAGTGGGGTCCAGCGCGTTTTTTAGAGCAGCAGGTACGGACGCAGACAAAACACACAAACGCCGGCCCCCCTGCCGCTGTCTCCTCGCGGAAATACACGAGAAGCGCCACGCGGTCCCGTTAGCCGGTGGGATGAAGGCGCGAGAAGAGAAACCGGGCCGCCCCTCTTGCTTTTGTGCCTTATAGCCGCGCGGCAGGCATTGAGCAGGTGAATAGGGTCGCATACCTTCCGCCCTCTCTTCGCGAAAACAGTTCAGCCACCCTGGAGTTTTACTTTGTTGACCGCCCTGGCAAATTTCCCCGGTGACTGCTACGGTTTCCCCTCTACACAGCAGCCCGTGGACCTCACAGCCTACGCAAGACGTGCTGCGTTCCGTCGCATACCGCGTCCTAATTTTTTTATGTAGCTATCTGTAACAGCAAGGTTAAGAGACTGAAATGAATTACAGTATTAAACGCGGAGGAGTGGCTGGATAGGTGGAAAAAGATCATTGAGGTTCTTTACCATGTGGAGGAAATGTCTGCTGACGCGTCGCTCTTAACGGAGATAAATCGTCAGACGCATAAGTACATTTGGGATTATGCCAATGGAATGTTATAGGAGTATTACTGTTCACAGCAAATGTAAATGATTCAGCAGACAACGTCGGATTATAGTGTTGTATGCAGAGTCTCACTGGACGAAAGGTCAATATTAGGCATTATGATTGGGCTATTATTTGAAGCAAAAAGTTTCGCATGGAAATATGCCCTATTCAGAACGTTTTCACAAATAGAACTCATTTAAAGTGTTTTGGTTACAACTTTGATTCCGCTGTGTTTCTCGAAGCTCGAGGCTTTATTGTGAAAAACAAAAATTTATGATATAGAATGTTGGCCATGCCATCTGTCTAGCACCATACCAAACTCGAGGCAGAGGAACTGGGCGTCTTTTGAGGAGATTCATCAATCGATCCAATTTTGCACATGTTCACTGACCAGAAGTCCTATTCAGCCAGGCCGAGCGCCTTTGATCAAAGAAGGTGGTAGTCAGAGGGAGCAATGTCTTCAGAACACGGTGAGTGGGGGTAGGTCTTCCGTTTCGACGTTTCCAATTATGTTTTGATAGATTTTGCAAACTGGGGTCGTGCATTGTCATGCTGCAAAATCACTTCTCCGTGTCTATCGCTGTACTTTGGCCGTTTGTGTTTCAGTGTTCGTGACAAACGCATCAGCTGCTTGCGATAAAGATCTCCTGTGATGTTTCCATCGGTTTCAGTAGCTTCGAAAACCTTTTCTCGTCCCCCGCCATGCCGGCCTTCGACGTCAAAATAACCGTGCTTGAAGTGTTGGAACCGTTATCTGCATGTTCTTTCAGTAACAGGAGCCTCACCATTGGTCTTACCCAGCATTTTATATTAACGTCAGCCGCAGGTTTCTTCATGTTAAAGTAGAAAGTTAAAGCTTCCCGCAAATAACGAGATTTGGGCTTGAAAGTTGACATAATCCGGAATAGCTTCATGATGCTATCACAAGTGGACTAATGATCTGATGACGTTATGTTTACAAATGTCCAAGCTTATTGTATGACATATCGTAGCACCTGTGCAACCACTTGCCTCTCCTACCATATACTGCGAAACAGTGAAAGTAAATTTGTAGAGCTACCATATTCTTAATTATTTTCTCTGTTCTTCACTACATTGTCTGATTTACACATATACAACAGCTATTAAATGCGTTTTACAAAATATCAGTTCCAAAAGACATACTTTTACTATATTCACCTCTAAACATCACAGTACACGTCATATTATAACTGTTGTACAGTTCACAATAAATGTTCCAATATCGCATCATCATCCTCAATGCACATGTGCGCTCTTGGAATAATAAGTTGTATCGCTTCTCTGAGTGTCTCTGGCATGTTCTATACTGAGGGCAGCAGCGTCCATGATCCTAACAAGCAAATCATCTACTTTCTTCACCTTCCACTTGTACATCTCAGAGTTCATCCAACCACCAAAAAAAAACTAAGTGCGTATGGTGTCACGATTTCAGTAGACAGTTAATTGTACCACCACGGCCAGTCCAGGGATTAGGGTAAATGCGACTGGGATGTTCCCGCACATGTCTGGTAAAATGTAGAGGGGTTCTGACATGCTGAAAGTGTGACAGTCCTCGTGACCAATGGAACGTCCCCCAAGGTTTTCAACAAACGAATTCTCAAACAAATGCAAGTTATTCTGTGTCGTCATTCGTTCTTCTAAAATGACTGGACGTGTCAACATGTTACCGATGATCGAAAACGAACGTGGAAATTGGTTTCCCTGTAGCGTGCGGACTTTCCTACGACCACCGATACTGTGTGTGTGTGTGTGTGTGTGTGTGTGTGTGTGTGTGTGTGTGTGTGTGTGTTTGTTGATTGCATTTCATGTAAATGTTGCTTCATTAGTGAATGGCGTTAACTGAAGAAAATAGTGACAGTCATTTAACCAGCAATAAAATGCATTCCTGTGGCACTGTAGCCCAAGTGAAGAGTTTGGACACGCTGTTTATGAAATGGTAAAATTGGTAAAATGGTAAAATTGGTGAAATGGTAAAAACAGAACCCATTACCGTAAAATGAGTGAGCCAGACTAGAAGTAGTTAACTGCCAGTGTTAGCTCCGAGGGAAGTGGCGCAGTGGTTACCACACTGGACTTGCATTCGGGAGGACGACGGTTCAGACCCGCTTCCGACCATCCTGATGTAGGTTTTCCGTGATTTCCCTAAATTGCTTAAGGCAAATATCCGGATGGTTCCTTCGAAAGGGCACTGCCGCTTTCCTGCTCCACCCTCTCTAATCCGAGCTTATGCTCCGTCTCTAATGACCTCGATGTCGACGGGGCGTTTAACACTAATCTCCTTCTCCTCCAGTCTTAGCAGACGATGTCAACGTCTTTATTTTTATTTTATTTTACTTCTTTTATTTTATTTTTGCCATGGGAGAGTGTCACAGACGTGTATGAGAATTTATAGAAAATTGAGACAGACACAAACTATCCAGAGAAATCCTATTTAAAAGTTTCAAGAACCAGACTTAAATGATGATTCTATGAATGTAACAGCGCCCTCCATATCGCTTCTGTACCGATGAGGACAAAACTATAATTACAGCTTGTGCAGAGACATTTATACTTTAATTATCCCCGCGCTTCGTCTGTGAATTTTCATTCATGTGTGGAACGCGGTGATAAATAGTATATACGTTTCACAGAGGTCTGCAAATTATATCGGTACGTCTAGAGGTAGATGGTCGCGAGTTTAGGGCGGGTTTTACTTTTAACGGGCAAACGTCCCAGGTTTTCCCACGTCTACCAATGACTTCTCCAAATTTTGTACTAAGTAAAGGTTGGTTGTCCATATCAAACTCTCTCACCAACCCCACATCAGTCAGCCCTGGCATAATGACTTACCACACTATGTACTGATGATCGAAGTGACGATTAATTCTTGTGGCACAGAGGAAAGGAGTGAAGTCTGTACATTACAAAAAGTGTAACATGGCCTTTAATATTGTTTGTAAACACCACGAACAACAAAACGTGCTCTGCAACGTACTCTCATACTGGCTGCAAGGTTAGTAAGGAGTTGTTATGGCAGGGCGTTGTATTCCTCCACCAGCGCAGCTGTCAACTGCTGAATAATTGTTGGCGCATGTGAACGTGCTGCAATACGTCTCCCAAATGCAACCCAGACGTCCTTGAAGGAATCTAGTAGGGGGGGTGGGGGGAGAGCGATGTCAGGTTTCATCCGCTGAATATTCACTCGTCTCTCTTTCCAAGAGCTCCTCCATCTGCGCTATTCCGTGCGATCGTGCCATTCCATCTATAAAAATGGAGTCGTGGCCTAATGCACCCTTCATAAGACACACATAGGAGTACAGTGTCACAGTAACGTTGACCAGCGTGTGAACTGCGTTCAAAGATATGGAGTTCAGTACACAAGTGAAGTATTATGTCTCCCTACAACAAAACACCTGGACCACGAAACCGATCATATTCGACAATGTCCCCCGGTGCATTAGGTGTCACTACCTATCACCAGATGAGGATATGTCCAGAATTGCTGCGAGCGCTACCAAACTTCAGGGATAGGCTAGTCACACTTCGTCATTCTTCGAGTTTCCCTGTGGTTCTTCCCAGTGTGATGTCATCCAAACGTTTTCTGGCAACCATGTCGTTATGAAGGACGCCGTCACAGCGCACAGTAAATGCTCGTTGGCTGACACACTCTCTTTTCCCATTCCTTCGACGAATACTGGACATTTTCCAAGACGAACATTTGCCAGGCAGGACATTTGCCACGCAGGACATTTGCCACACTTGCCCCTTCACCAGGTAGCTTGAGTAGTGATCCGTCAGGTAAGGGACGCCCTTCCTCGAACGTCTTCTGTCCACTTTCAAACCGCCGTCTCCACATCTTACTCGATACAACCAATACGTAAGGGACCTTCTTCTTCGAAATCTTGGCGAAATACAGAGGTTCTTTTCCGAAATCGAAATATTTATAACTTTTGGGGAACGAAAGCAATACCGATGTTTATGTCCGTATGTAAGTAGTTCTGCCAAGTATAAATATAAATCCCTCTGTCTGTACGGTAGCTTCCTTTCACGCTTACTGATTGCGATAGAAACAATCCATCAGCATGGGAGCAACAAGAAAGGAGCGATGTAAAGAGAATGCTAATGTACCCTAATCATTTCTTTCTGATCACTGCATTTGTGCCTACTTTAATTACAACTACATGCCTAAAAGACAATAAGGAACGAAGGAATTGGTATGTGAATGTTTGAAAAGAAGAACGACATACTCCATATTAATTTACTCTCTAAAATCCGATATCCCTTGCGGCGAAACATTAGTTGATAAAGTGTCGCAGGACAGTGTTCAAAAAATGACTGAAAATACGTTCACTAAATAGAGATAAGAACATCTATGATTGGCATGTCATCTAAAGTAGACGTACAGTTTTAAAATGTTAGAAATAAGGGAATAAAGTAATACAGAATGCTATGCCTGTAACGTACTTTGTTGTTCTGCATTGTTTAGCTCTGGTATTTACGGGGTCACAGAGAAAGTATCCTAGGTCTTGGAGGGAAAATCCGCAATTGTAGTGATCTGCACTACAACAGAAACAAGAAGCACAACTTAAGGAAATTAATGCAATGTGTGTTCAGCTCACATGCGACATTGAAGCAGATAGTTCCTGTGACTTACTATGGGCAGAGGTTATATTCGACAACCAGAATAAATTAATAACTGGCTCCTTTTATCGACCCGCGGTCTCAGACGAAACATTTGCTGAACACTTCAAAGAAAACTTGAGTCTCATCACAAATACGCACCCTACTCATACAATTATAGTTTACAGCGACCTCAATCTACCTTCCGTATGTTGACAAAAATACATTTTCAGATACTACTGTAGATAGAAAACAACTTTCTAATTGTTCTAAATGCTTTTTTAAAAAATTATTTTGAACAATTCGTTCACGAGGCCACTCAAATTGTAAATGGTTACGAAAACACACTTGACCTCTTAGCCACAAATAATCCTGAGCATCACGACGGATACAGGGATTAGTGAACACACAGTCGTAGCGAGGCTCAATTCCGTAACAAAGAAATTCACCAAAACTGAACGCGAAATATATCTATTTATAAAAGCATCTAAAAATTCTTGACGTCTTTCTAAAAGACAGTCTCCAATCCTTCCTAACTACGTAAGTGAAGAGCATATGTTGCTTAAGTTCAAAGAAATAATATCAACAGCACTCGAGAGATTCATACCAAATAAATTAATCAGAGACGGAACTGATCCCCCATGGTACACAAAACACGACAGAAAGCTGCTGCAGGAGCACCGAAAAAGGCGCGTATAATTTAGACGATCGCAAAATCTCCAAGATTGGCGAAGTTTTACTGAGGCTTGAAATTTGGTGTGCATTTCAATGCGAGATGCATTTAATAGTTTCCACAACGAAACTCTCTCTAGAAATGCGGAGGAAAATCCAAAGAACTTCTGGTCCTATGTTAGGTAAACCAGTGAAAAGGCTAAGTAAGTACCTTTACTGCGCGGCAGCGACGGTAATGTTACTAATAACAGTGCCACTAAAGTGTAGTTACTAAATGCAGTTTTCCGAAATTCCTTCGCCAAGGAAGACGAAGTAAATGTTCCAGAGTTCGAAATGAGAACGGTTGCAAACATAATGTAGGAAGAGGAGGACTGGGAGCGGGAGGCAAGGGACCCAACCCTTCGGAGCAGGTAAAATGTCGGGCGTGCCAAATGTCCGCACACCCCTTCGACTGCCTCTTGTGGCGGGGGCGGCTCAGTCAAGCCGATCTCCCGTCACGTGACGTCAGCTTTCTCTGCGCGACTCGGAGACGTCTGGCATCACGTTCCAGCACATTCATTCATGTCCCTCTAGCACTTAAAATGTTATGGTACTTTATCCACCACGCAGAGCAATGTAATCATGTTCACTTTAGTAACCAGAACTCACTGCCAAATTCAGCATTATTGAAGGTAACCGATGAAACTTGTCGAATAAAGTCTTGTGAATGATTAAGTGCTTTTCTCAAGCTGGCAGATCTCAAAGTTGCTCTCCAAGTTTTATCAGATCCTCAAGTACAAACTGTTTGTATAGGTCAATTTTTGATTACTTTGGGGGTGTCAAATTACATGGTAGGGGAACTCATTTTTCCGGAGCATACGCATCTAACTGACTCTTTCTGACTGTAATTTGTGAGCAGCAAATTTGTATTCTGTTTTTCCGGAGTATCGAACGTTTTGAATTAAACAATTCATATCATTATGCTTCAGTGGCGAATACAAAAAAAATGGTTCAAATGGCTCTGAGAACTATTGGACTTAACATCCGAGGTCATCAGTCCCCTAGGACTTAGAACTACTTAAACCTAACTAACCTCAGGACATCACAGACATCCATGCCCGAGGCAGGATTCGAACCTGCGACCGTAGCGATCGCGCGGTTCCAGACTGAAGCGCCTAGAACCGCTCGGCCACACCGGCCGGCAGTGGCGGATACAGAAAAACCTCAAGGAGGGGCGCTAAAGATATCTTGAGCTACCTTTACTTTTACCGTAATAAAAAGTAATCAAGTCACATGCAAAGTTTAAGAAAGTTTTATTTAAACTCATTACACACATATACAAGACAATGCCATCTTATGATATAAAAAAGTTACAATTGTGGTTCTCTTCCTTAAACGATGAAGTCTATGCGTTTATTCTTCCTGGAAAATTGGTTAAGTGCATCTTCAATAGGGCAATCAATCAGGGTAGGTGTTCAACAGAGCTAAGCCATTAAGTTGATCCCCCCGTAAAGAGGGGAGGGTCCACCTCCCTTTGTGTCCGCCACTGTTACGCTTACATTTTTCAGTAAAAATTCTATTTGGACATAGCAATGGGGCACTCCTCTACTCAAAAAACGGCATGTACTGTTTTTCTTGTATAGAAAAGATAAGTATGCTTACCAAACGGTTCAGTGAGACGTGATGGCCAGTGGCATAGCGCGAGAGAACAGTTGCACGGTTACAAACAAACATCGATTAATATCGCTTACTGTTTAGCCAAATAGAACTAATGAACGATACCACAACGCTGCTTTTGATTTTCGCGCATAAATTATGACAAAATTCAAACAAATTGCGGGTGGTAGCACATTGATTGTACTTGTTGTAGAGGTTGTAACAATTTTAATTAATTGTGCTGTGGTTAGCGTCGATGAGTGCACAAGGAGGCATAAACTGTCGGCTCTCTCTGCACTTGTCACGATCATAAATACTCGTCAATCAAATATGTATGTGAAAGGCAGTTTCTTTGGCGAAATGATGAAATCTCTAGTCGCTTCTCCACAACACGGCGAGGAAGAAATCTTACGCAACCAACTCCCGTAAGTGCAGAAAGTGTATGCAAATATAAGGTAATGTACAAACTTCAGATCAGCTCAAGATAGTAACACAAACAAGAGTACAGGAACCATATAAAAAAGAGCTGCTTGAATTTGAATATTAGATACACTACAGCTTGATAGATAGCTGGAAAAAGACGGATCATGTGCGTGGTTTTATTGCAGTATTCGTGACTTTTGATGTCGGGTGTAAAGCGTTTTAGGCCTGTCGACTGTCATTACTCGTAGGGAGTTAAGCTATATCAGTGACCTAATAATGAGGTGAAATAAGTGCTTGTCAATGTAATTGGTTTGGCGAGGTTTATAAAACTTGGAATACTCTGTACTGTTTTTGTAGAAATTATAGTGTTTTAGCTTAGTCTAAGATGACAACCTTCATATCTTTTAACTGTTACCTCGAGATTTTATTACCCCTGCTGTAATTGCCTCTTTCGTTGCAAGAAGTTTCTCGGGGTTGAACGGAGATCGTTAAATGATGCATTTTTGCAGTTCGCTGGCCATTATTTATCTAAGGGTTACTTCTAGGAGATCCACCAAAAAAACTCGTACCCAACATTCAAAATCAGCGCAATACTCGACATGAGTGGCGAATAATAGCATAACATTTCTTCATGAGTGTGGTGACATACATTTTTCCTTTTGTGTAAACTAATTTTTACTGTTTCAGTCACCATTTAGTAATATTTATGACACGTGTATTTTAAATTTCATTTTGCTTATGAAAGCCGGCCGCTGTGACCGAGCGGTTCTAGGCGCTTCAGTCTGGAACTGCGCGGCTGCTACGGTCGCAGGTTCGAATCCTGCCTTGGGCATGGACGTGTGTGCTGTCCTTAGGTTAGTTAGGTTTAAGTAGTTCCAAATTCTAGGGGACTGATGACCTCAGATGTTAAGCCCCTTAGTGCACAGAGCCGTTTGAACCATTCTGAGCTTATGAAAACTTCTGATATCAGGTCATAGTGACGTGCTACGGGTGTGAATAACACACAAAGAAACAAAGATGACACATCACGGAAGTACAATACGGATGAAAACCTAAGTCCAGAATGTATGGCATTGTCATTCTCGGAGAAAATATTCAAAAATAATTATTATTTAAGCAAATTTTGACTACTTTGCAGATGACATGGTTTCAAGATGCATAAAAGCAAGCCAAGTTGCACAGTTGCACCTCTGCAACTAATGTAGTTTCAAGTGAGTAGGCAAAACAAAATTACGTTCCAGTTTTTTTGGTTAAAATAGAAAACCAACGGCTTTTCATAATAATTTTTCAGAAGTAAAATGAAACCAACTGAAGATGATTCACTGATCACAAAACACATTCCAAGATTTTCCCTGAGCGGTCTAGCAATAGTGGTCACCGAAACATCCTGAAGAAGATCCCAGCAGAGGGGTCGAAACGTCGATTATTTTAGAAGGAAATATGACATGGCCTAACAACCCAGTAGATTTTAACTTCAGTTTCCCCTGAGCTGCTTCTAGCGATGGCGGACGGCTGCTTTGATAGGGACTAAGTGTACTGCCTAAGCTATGACTTCACCTCCGCCGGCCGGGGTGGCCGTGCGGTTCTAGGCGCTATAGTCTGGAGCCGCGTGACCGCTACGGTCGCTGGTTCGAATCCTGTCTCGGGCATGGATGTGTGTGATGTTCTTACGTTAGTTAGGTTTAAGTAGTTCTATGTTCTAGGGGACTGATGATCTTAGAAGTTAAGTCCCATAGTGCTCAGAGCCATTTGAACTTCACCTCCAATAATCGCGTCGTTGAGTGACCGCGAAATTCAGATCTTCATTCTTTCCTTTATTTCTGCATCTTTCGTCTCCTACTTTCAGTTACTAGCTGCAATGGAAAACAAGCACACATATATAGTATGTAACGACAAGTGTTTATAGTGTACAACAGGGGTGTAGGGGAAGTCGAGATGAACAGTTTTATAACATTAAGAATTTGATACCGGTTACTCGTCCTCTATCAAGTCGGGAATAACCCTCAAGTTGGCCTATAAACATCATCTAAGTTACACCACATGCATCCTTCTCGAGATTTTAAATATCGTCTCTTCCTCTTACGCCACTGGTGTGGTTGGTCAGTCTTTTGAAATTTTTTTTATTTCGCTAGCATTAGTATTCTAAACAGTCCCGTGAGGATTAAGAAACGAGAAAGACTTTTGTGAACGTTATTCAAAAACAAATAACATTTACAATTCGCGCAGTCGTTTGCATGCGCTGCAGTCTCGTAGCGAGAAGGCCAGGGAAACCAGACGAATTAGTAGTGAATTTCACATTGTGAAAATTTACCAAAGTTTGAGGTAAAATTTACACAAATTTCATTGTTGCAATTTGTATGAGCAAGATAAAGGTGTGTTTGATATTCAGGTACGATTTTAGTGAGAAGTACGCTGTAAACTGTTATCATTTAAACACTGCAGACAAACATTAGAGCTACTAAACAGTCTGATGTAGGAGCTGAAATATATCCTGAAATACACATTTTCATGTATGCCCAGCGTCTAGTGAAATACATTTATGTTATCTTCGTAAAAGAGCACTTCATCTCAGATTCAAGAGAAGTAAAAACATAGCTGACAAACAAAAGCTGATAGAAGCGAAAATGAGCGTAAGGAGAGCAATGAGAGAAGCATTCAATGATTTTGAAAGTAAGAAGTTGTCAATAGATCTGAGTATAAACTCTGAGAGATTTTGGTCGTATGTAAAATCAGTAAATAGGTCAAAACCATCTATTCATTCTCTCATCGACCACACCAGCACCGAAACGGCAAACAACAGAGAGAGCGCAAAAATACTGAATTTGGTCATTCGAAGTTGTTTCACCGCGGAAGATAGTAACATTGTCCCTCCTCTCAATCGTCGTACGAACATCGAAATGGCAGATATTGAGATAGCTGATCGTGGAATTGAAAGGCAGCTACAGTCGCTTAGTAGTGGAAAGGCTTCATGACCAGATGAGATACCTATGAGATTCTATAAATATTATGCGAAAGAACTTGCTGCCCTTCTAGAAGTAATTCATCGTAGATCGCTTGAGCAACGAAAGGTACCTAGCGACTGGGAAAAAGCGCAGGTCATTCCCGTTTATAAGAAAGGCTGTAAGACATGTCCACACAATTATAGAAATTATAGACCTATATCGTTGTCGTCAATCTGTTGCAGAATTAGGAAACATGTTTTATGCTCAAGAATTATGATGATCTTGGAAAACGAACACTCCTCTATAAGAAATCAACATGGATTCCGCAAACAGAGATCCTGCGAAACTCAGCTCGCTCTGTTCCTCCATGAGATCCACAGCGCAGTGGACAACGGCACTCAGGTTGATGCCGTGTTCCTCGATTTCAGTATGGCATTTGACATCGTTCCGCAATGCCGTTTAATGCAAAAAGTATGAGCTTACGGATTATCGAAGCAGACCTGCGATTGGTGGCCATCCAGGTTTTACTGAGGAGGGTTTCACTAAAATTGACTCTGAAGTTGAGAATAGCACAACCCAAATTTTTGCAACATTGATGTTTGATGAGATGGCTATTAAGAAGGACCTTGTTTGGGATGGGGAAAAAATACGAGGCTGTGTATAATGAGACAGGTGACAAACAAAATTAACTGTACTGACTGCTTAGAAGGAATTTTTTTGTATTGAGGCTAAAAGAACTGGATTGATTGCAGTGAAAGATGTGAAAACCAGTTTAATCAATCCAGCTAATGATGTTGTTGAACTTTGTAATGTTGCTGAGGTTTTCAGAAATGATGAGGACATAATCCTGAAATGTCAGAAAAACGTTTTGTTGAGGTTCCAGGCAGAAGTGTTGCAATTGCTGAGAGGCTCCTTATTTATAAACAATGAACATCTTTTTACAGAAACCGAATTTGGTGAAGAAACCCATTATGTTAAACTGATAAAACTGCTGCTCAAACATTTTTTTGTATGTCGAATAAATCACTTATGCAGATCAAAATCATCTGAGCAGAGAGGTAAAGTTGTGAGACAACTATACACGAAGCTTATTTTATTTAAAGGTCAGTGAAAAGACCGAAAAAATACGAATGTCAGTTAAAACATTGTAAAAATTAAATGTAAATAAATTATTTTAACTTTCTTGTATATTATTATTATTGAATTACTATGCTTGTGTTAACTACTTGTAACACATATTTCAAATAATATTCTCCTTCACAGTGTACTGGTTTTTGAGGCTTTGACTGTTTATTTTGAAATAGCGACAAAAATATCCCATTTCTGCGCCCGTTACTGTTTCTAATAGTTAACCACAGCGTGTTTAGGAGTTAAACCGTAATATTCTGGTGGTACCTGCTCTAATTGCATTAATTTATGGGCAACAAGTAACGTTATAGTGGATGGACAGACTTATTTGAGTTGTCTTGTAGTGTTATCTACATCGAAAAGTTTAGCCATATTTCGACAAAAACATCCCTTTTTGCTGTCAGTGTACACTGAAATCACTGCTGTCTATTGCTTGGTTTAGAAAAAATAAAGCTAGTAGGGGCTATTTCAAGTAAGTCATACGCAGTTACAAGGGGGCGGGACACAGCAGACAAATGTCTTGACTAAAGAAAACATGGCGGACAGAACTTCAATTTGCTTCAGACATGGCGGACCTATAGCCACTCTATGAAATTTTAACTCCTTGCTTTTGGCGGAAAACCAGGGCATCTCAGATATTTATAGGCGCTTGCAGAATGTCTACGGTGATCTGGCAGTGGACAAAAGCACGGTGAGTCGTTGGGCAAAGCGTGTGTCAACATCGCCGCAAGGTCAAGCAAGACTGTCTGATCTCCCGCGTGCGGGCCGGCCGTGCACAGCTGTGACTCCTGCAAGGGCGGAGCGTGCGAACACACTCGTTCGAGATGATCGACGGATCACCATCAAACAACTCAGTGCTCAACTTGACATCTCTGTTGGTAGTGCTGTCACAATTGTTCACCAGTTGGGATATTCAAAGGTTTGTTCCCGCTGGATCCCTCGTTGTCTAACCGAACACCATAAAGAGCAAAGGAGGACCATCTGTGTGGAATTGCTTGCTCGTCATGTGGCTGAGGGTGACAATTTCTTGTCAAAGATTGTTACAGGCGATGAAACATGGGTTCATCACTTCGAACCTGAAACAAAACGGCAATCAATGGAGTGCCGCCACACCCACTCCCCTACCAAGAAAAAGTTTAAAGCCATACCCTCAGCCGGTAAAGTCATGGTTACAGTCTTCTGGGACGCTGAAGGGGTTATTCTGTTCGATGTCCTTCCCCATGGTCAAACGATCAACTCTGAAGTGTATTGTGCTACTCTTCAGAAATTGAAGAAACGACTTCAGCTTGTTCATAGGCACAAAAATCTGAACGAACTTCTCCTTCTTCATGACAACGCAAGACCTCACACAAGTCTTCGCACCCGAGAGGAGCTCACAAAACTTCAGTGGACTGTTCTTCCTCATGCACCCTACAGCCCCGATCTCGCACCGTCGGATTTCCATATGTTTGGCCCAATGAAGGACGCAATCCGTGGGAGGCACTACGCGGATGATGAAGAAGTTATTGATGCAGTACGACGTTGGCTCCGACATCGACCAGTGGAATGGTACCGTGCAGGCATACAGGCCCTCATTTCAAGGTGGCGTAAGGCCGTAGCATTGAATGAAGATTACGTTGAAAAATAGTGTTGTGTAGCTAAAAGATTGGGGAATAACCTGGTGTAATTCAATGCTGAATAAAACAACCCCTGTTTCAGAAAAAAAAAAAAATGTGTTGCATTACTTATTGAACTGCCCTCGTATAAATGATTTAGTAGAAAGCGTCGGATGCTCTTTAAGGCTATCCGCAGATGATGCAGTGGTCTATACCAAAGTAGCAACGCCAGAAGATAGTAAGGATTTGCAGAACGACCTGCAAAGAGTTGATGAATGGTGCAGACCCTAGCAGTTGACCCTGAACGTAAATAAATGTAACATACTGCGCACACACAGTGAGCCGTGGCGCTCGTTACTGTCGCGCCAATCTCTTGGATGTCCATTATCGATCCTTCGATGTTTCTTATCTTTGCTTGCCTTGTTGTTTTCCGCATTCGCGGGGAGAGGGGCAGTTGACGTTTGCTCGGGCTACCTGCTGAGACGCAGCAGGGTACGAGGTTGGAAGCAACCCCGTATATGTGGAGTTGGTTGTACGCGGTCTCCCGGTTCAGGATAGAGGATATGTGTTGGGTGCCTGCCTGTCTGCTCTCCTGATTTTGCTCGGCGTGCCTTGCGACCGCCTAGCTTGGGTTGCTGCCTGGTGTATCCTACAGGAGCCATACCGGACGTCCAGCAGAAGTTAAGTAGCCTTGTGTTTCTTCTATAGGAAAGGAGCAAATGTATAAGACTGTTCGTAACCGATTTTGGTGGCCTCTTAA
Source organism: Schistocerca americana (assembly GCF_021461395.2). Classification (NCBI taxonomy): domain Eukaryota; kingdom Metazoa; phylum Arthropoda; class Insecta; order Orthoptera; family Acrididae; genus Schistocerca; species Schistocerca americana. The sequence goes on from NC_060121.1 coordinate 498,109,570, forward strand.
GTGTGGCCTTCCCGTATAAGTCTCTTTGGGGAGAGCTAATTCTTGTAACTTTAAATAGTTGGGGTTCCCTGTCCTTTATAATCTTTTGGGGGTTTTATTTGAATTTTCTCATTAGGATTCCTTCCTCGTGCTTGGTTAAATGTTTACTTGTATAGCGGGAAGTGACTCCTGGTTAAAACGCGGGAAGGTGTTTGATGTTACTGCCGCCTCCGGCATTCGTCTTTTCAATTAAGTGTTGTCATCCCTTCGAGCGACCTGGTGTCACTCCTCGTTAATTAATGCTGGTTTATGTGTACTTAATTTTGAATTGGTCATTTGAATTAATATTTTGGAGCGCAGTATAGCACTAAGGCAACCTCATTGTATACTACCTTGTGCCCCGGTGTACCATAATTTTCAGTGGCACAAGTTAGCTGATGTGCTCCCTTCAAAATATTGTCTTGTATCAGTTTGCCCCATGTGTGTCTGGGAACACAGAGATGAGCTTTAATGTGACTTCAGTGCTAGTCAGTTAATGCTATCTTCATTTTGGCTTGGCTTCCACTGAAGAGTTTGTGTGGAGCGTAGTGTGTTTGATTTGTTATTCATTTAATTACTGTAAGTTTGTTTATTTAATGGGGAGCAAGACCCCCCTAGTTGCTGGGTGTTGCTAATTCCTTCCAAATGGCCTACTGCTTATTCAATGGCAAGGCTGTTGATTAATTGGTTACTGTGAGTACAAATTCACGCTATTTATTTGTTGCCGAAATTGTTAAAGTATCTGTGTCGTGATTCAATCACTAGCTACGTGTTTGAGCTAAATTGATATAAACCTTACATTGCCTCCTTAAAATTTGTTGCCAGCAGAAACCCTTAAGAGAACTAAGTTTTGTCACTGCTTATGTTAATCTTTACTGGGAGCAATATTTCATGTAGTTAAATTTTGTCTTAAAATGTGTATTTGTCTGGTGTAATAAACGAGTAATAAAAGAAAAAAGCAAAGGGGCCCGGTCCTTCCTATTGTGTCCGGTTTGTAACAGGTATCACATAGGAAAAGAAATCCATTACTGTAAAGCTGCACTATTGATGACAAACAACTGGAGACAGAGTCTGCCATAAAATATCTAGGCGTAGCCTAACTATCCTGAGCGACTTTAAGTGGAATGACCATATGAAACAGATAGTGGGAAAAGCAGACACCAGACTCAAATTCATCGGAAGAAAAGGAAATGTAACTCATACATGAAAGAAGTGGTTTATAAGGCGCTTATTCGCCGGATTCTTAAGTATTGTTGATTTGTCTGGGATCCCTGTCATGTAGAACTGATAGAGGAGATGGAGATGATCCAACGAAGAGCGCCGGCCGCAGTGGCCGAGCGACTCTAGGTGCTTCAGTCTGGAACCGCGCACCCGTTACGGTCGCAGGTTCGAATCATGACTCTGGCATGGATGTGTGTGATGTCCTTAGGTTGGTTAGGTTTAAGTATTTATTAGTTCTTGGGGACTGACGACCTCAGATGTTCAGTCCCATAGCGCTCAGAGCCATTTGAACCATTTGAACCAACGTAGAGCGGCGCGTTTCGTCACGGAGTCGTTTACCTGGCGAGAGAGCGTTACGGAGATGCTAAACAAACTCCACCGGCATACATTACAAGAGAGGCGTTATACATCACGGAGAGATTTACTATTGAAATTTCGGGACAGCGCTTTTCACGAGGAGTCAGACGACATATTGCTTCCCCCCCCCCCCCCCCGCCCCCCTCCCACATACATCTCCGCGTATTGACCACGAGGAGAAAATTAGAGAAATTAGAGCCAAGACAGAGGCTTACCGACAATAATTCTTCCCACGCACTGTTCGTGAGCGGAACGGTGTTGGAGAGGTCAGATAGTGGTACCGAAAGTACCCTCCGCCACACACCATTAGGTGGCTTGCGGAATATGATGTAAATGTAATTTGACACACAAAAAAAAGAAATGGTTTTCGAATCATATAATCCCCGTCTGTGAGCCTCTGACAGAAAAGAGCCTCAAGTCTCTTAAGTTACAGAGAAAGATGGCAGGATTTTAGATCAGTATATTTATGGCTAAACAGAGCGGATGTAACGGGCAAATATAAAATCATTTCCATTTACTCGCGGCTGCAACAACTCTCGCTCTTCGAATGTATATGAATAAAATAGATGGAGCAATGAAAGACAAAAATATAATCAACAGGGACGAAGCCACCCCGTGTAACATTCCTGTCGTTCTACACAACCGACGAGGGCAATAACGCGCTGGCAAAGGATCAATAAATCGAGTTTCGTCATCAAAAACTTGGATCGCTACGCAACTGTCCCACATAACATTCCTGGCGCTCTTCAAAGTGGACGTGCGCTGTAGATAGCTGTCAGAGGTGCTATAAATTCTTTTCACTTCCAGTTTCCGTTTGTGTGTGTGTGTGTGTGTGTGTGTGTGTGTGTGTGTGTGTGTGTGTGTGTCTGTGTGTGTGTGCGCGTGCGTGTGTTTGCGCGCGCTATATGTCGTAAAGCCACCTGACAGGCTGCGTCTCGTATCCGCTTACCGCCACAAGACTGGCTTAGCCTAGCTTGCCTCTAGTTCCGCCTCTGCCTCTATTTTTGCTCAGTCGTGTCACCGGTGGCAGCTTCAGTGATTTACCTCGAATGTGAAGCGCACATGTTGATAGGTGCTGGCCGCTGCACTGGAGTAGAGGACCTATTCGCTGGCCTTGTTTGTGTGCCAGGTATTCTCTAATGTCTGCTTCAGCTACATTTTAATATATATTCACGGTCCTGTCACATAAATGTGACCACCGCCTGTGTTTGACGCCAACGTCCAATAACCACTCACATATGGCAGGTGGCAGCACTAGCAGTGGAGGGTTTAAAGAGCGCGTTCTGGGGATGCGGACACCAGTGAAGTCTTTGTCGTCATGTGGAAACGGAGCAAATTACCTGACGTCCAATAGTATATGATCACTGGCTTTCAGGCCAAGGGTGGAAGCATTTCCGACACGGCTAAGTCTGTTAAACTTTTCGCATGCCGCCTCGGTTGCAATGAACCGTACTTGGCAAAGGCTAAGTCTGTTGAACTTTCCGCGTGCCGCCTTGGTTACATTGCACCGTGCTTGGAAAGATAGCTCTATCCAAAACCGGTGCCTAGGGGACCATGTTGCAACACGGGCCATAGATGACAGGAGTGAACGACGCTGCGGAGATGTGTACGCGTGGATATACACTAATGGTCATTTAAATTGTTACACCACGAAGATGACGTGCTACAGGAGCGAAATTTAACCGACAGGATGAAGATGCTGTGATATGCAAATGATTAGCTTTTCAGAGCATTCACACATGGTTGGCGCCGGTGGCGACACCTACAACGTGCTGACATGAGGAAAGTTTCCAACCGATTTCTCATACATAAACAGCAGTTGTGATGCCTCGTGTAAGGAGGAGAGATGCGTACCATCACGTTTCCGACTTTGATAAAGGTCGCATTGTAGCCTATCGCGATTGCGGTTTATCGTATCACGACATTGCTGCTCGCGTTGGTCGAGATACAATGACTGTTAGCAGAATATGGAATCGGTGGGTTTAGGAGGGTAATACGGAACGCCGTGCTGGATCCGAACGACCTCGTAACACTAGCACTCGAGATGACAGACATCTTCTCCGCTTGGCTGTAACGGATCGTGCAGCAACGTCTCGATCCCTGAGTACAGATGGGGACGTTTGCAAGACAACAACCATCTGCACGAACAGTTCGACGACGTTTGCAGCAGCATGGACTATCAGCTCGGAGAACATGGCTGCGGTTACCCTTGACGCTGCATCACAGACAGGAGCGCCTGCAATGGTGTACTCAACGACGAACCTGGCTGCACTAATGGCAAAACATCATTTTTTCGGATGAATCCAAGTTCTGTTTACAGCATCATGACGGTCGCATGCGTGTTTGGCGACATCGCGGTGAACGCACATTGGAAGCGTGTATTCGTCATCGCCATACTGGCGTATCACCCGGCGTGATGGCATGGGGTGCCATTGGTTACATGTCTTGGTCACCTCTTGTTCGCACTGACGGCACTTTGAACAGTGGACATTCCAGATGTGTTACGACTCGTGGCTCTACCCTTCATTCGATCCCTGCGAAACCCTACATTTCAGCAGGATAATGCAGGACCGCATGTTGCAGGTCCTGTACGGGCCTTTCTGGATACAGAAAATGTTCGACTGCTGCCCTGGCCAGCACATTCTCCAAATCTCTCACCAATTGAAAACGTGTGGTCAATGGTGGCCGAGCAACTGGCTCGCCACAATACGCCAGTCACTACTCTTGACGAAGTGTGGTGTCGTGTTGAAGCTGCATGGGCAGCTGCACCTGTACATACCATTCAAGCTCTGTTTGACTCAATGCCCTGGCGTATCAAGGCCGTTATTACGGCCAGAGGTAGGTGTTCTGGGTACTGATTTCTCAGGATCTATGCACCCAAATTGCTTGAAAGTGTAATCACATGTCATATATTTGTCCAATGAATACCCGTTTTTCATCTGCATTTCTTCTTGGTGTAGCAATTTTAATGGCCAGTAGTGTACGTGCAACTGTTGAGGAACCAACCGCCCATATGAATCCAAGGGCTACACCAACAGTGTCTCCTCAACGACCTCTGAGCGAACTTTGCTGCGTGTGGGCCTACGGAATAGTCGCCGGGTTCATGCATCCATGCGACGAAGAGTGGAATTTGCACGTCAGCACCGCAACATTTATCTGTGTAATCACCTACTACCAACCTCTTATGACTCTCTCTCTCTCTCTCTCTCTCTCTCTCTCTCTCTCTCTCTCTCTCTCTCCCTCCCTGTGTGTGTGTGTGTGTGTGTGTGTGTGTGTGTGTGTGTGTGTGTGTTGTATGTGTGCATGTGTGCATGTCCATTTGTGTGTATGTGTGTTTGTTTACGTGTGTGCACGTGATCGCCCGACACTCCCTCAGTGCGTAAAGGAATTTATGTTGTACTGGGATGATGATATGCGAGGTACGATGGTGAGAAGTGTTAAAGCCGCAGCTATTCCTTTCATCTCTACACTGTTTAAATGGATGAAAGAGAAGTACGTATATTGGACACGTCGACGATGTCTTCAACAGATTGGGGAATGGCACCAGAAAACCAGAAATGAAGTAGATGCAAATAGCTACACGTACAGTGCAAACTCTTCTCGTAACCTGTGGAATATTAGTTGCGTTTTATAGTGATATTCAAAGTCAAATTTTGACCACGTTGCCCTCACCTGTACATTATTTATTAAGAAATGAAATGCGTCTGATGGTTTTGTATATTTGAGTGTCCAAAGAGAGTACAACACAGTTTACGTCAGTCAATCACATTTCGACGGTAGACTGGCTGCAATCGTTCACTGTCGTCAATGCAGCAGATATTACCTAAGGCGAGTTCAAAGTAATGTTCAGCAAACCTGAACATACATTCGCGAATATTCTGAAAACCCTTCATTCAAAATAAAGAACTGCACTTTGCATGTAGTAATTGTCAATCCTAACTCGTTCTTGATTGTTCATTGTTGTACGAATTAGCTGGAAATAATTTTTTGACCTAGTTTTGTAAAAGAAGTTTATAAGGATTGGGGCTGTACTGTTTGTAAACACATTTATAAATAAGCAGAACTGTCCAGTTTAGTAATGCTACTGATGTTTCTCAGTCGTACAGTCACATATATCAAGATGTTATGAAATTTATGTTCGCATGTACATATACGCTACGAGCAACAAAGCTTCCCATTTCTTAGTGAATCTAGCATGCTTCTATAAAAATACTTTCCCCACACTACGCAAACGACAAATGCATGAGTAGAAACATTGCAACTTTCGCATGCCGTGATTTACATTACTATACGGCACTGTCTAGTCGCTCACTCGGCTCCCGACACGCACTGCCTGCCTCGTGTTCATGCTGGTGACAGTGACTAGCTACAGTGAGAATGCCTCGCAACAAATTACGTGTGCCAGTGAACTACTTAAATGTTCAAATATTGCGTAAGGTGGGATGACAGTACACTCTCAACAGAGAGATAAATAGACAGGACAAAAGCCTTGTGTTGAGGACGTTACATTGTTATGAAAGTGAAATGGAGGTAGACGGGGCATAGTGGGAGCTAAGCTAAGCAGAACCTGCAGTGGAACTCTCGTGATAAGAAAAGACCGAGAGAGCTACCTGCTAGGAGATAGACTGGACACATAGCAAGTAAAGCACGACAACCGTGGATGCAAAAACCTGATGATCGTAATAAACAGTGAAGTTGGAAGAGCCCTATATACAGCAGTGAACGGTAACTAACTGATGATACACTAAATGTATATTCAATACTTGGTAACTCTATAGGCCGGCCGGAGTGGCCGAGCGGTTAAAGGCGCTACAGTCTGGAACCGCACGACAGCTACGGTCGCAGGTTCGAATCCTGCCTCGGGCATGGATGTGTGTGATGTCCTTAGGTTAGTTAGGTTTACGTAGTTTAGTTCTAGGGGACTTATGACCACAGCAGATGAGTCCCATAGTGCTCAGAGCCATTTTTTTAACTCTATACTGAGTAGCCAGTGCATTAAAATCTCGTGAGGGAGACTAAGGATTGCAATCATTCAGATCGAGATTCCATCGCGTTAACTTCCTTGTAGTCCACGAGCGTTGTTTACCTCGATTTGCGTATTTAGTGTCAGTCAGCCGTGGAGCAGCACAACTATCAACCAAAGGAAATAGCCTGCTTATCGCAGCAGTGCGTAGTTAAAGCTTTGCCATTAGAGAGCCCCGCAGCTGTAGACCCATCGCTGAATGAGCACTTGCCAAGCTCTTCTAGCTCGTGATATAAACAATGCTGTTCCCTCCGATCGGTCAGCTTATGCAATGACTAAAAATAACCGTTATCGAGACACCGACATTGACCCCTTCTATATACATGTGGAAGGACGTGCAGCAAACATTGGTAGGCTGCATCTTATAGCAATTGGCAAGATTGAGCACACAACGAATTCGCAGTGCAGGCAAGACGGTACAAATTTCTTATCAACAGAACGGAACAGAATCAAAACTTAACGCTCCCAGAGCAGCTAACGTACTGGTAGAATCCCCTGTATTTTCAGTTCACCAACTGGAGGCCACCATAACACGTCACGTTATCACGCGCCAGGGTGTAGTCAGAAAAGTTGACACCAGCCTAAATGAAGACGAAATCCTGCATGTGATAGTTTCACCCTATACCGTCTTGCAAAATGGTTAAAATGACTCTGAGCACTAGGCGACTTAACTTCTGAGGTCATCAGTCGCCTAGAACTTAGAACTAATTAAACCTAACTAACCTAAGGACATCACACATATCCATGCCCGAGGCAGGATTCGAACCTGCGACCGTAGCACCGTCTTGCATGTCAGGCGAATGTCAGAAAAGGTGATGGAGGACGGACTCAACACTACCTCACCGTTTGGCGCTTGTGTGGTTCACTTTGCTTCGCATGTACTGCCAGAATTTGTTTCAATTTACGGGATGCGTTGCGCGATGGATGTATATGTCCCTTCTGTGAGAGAATGTTTTGACGGTTTCAGATTTAACGATGTAAGCAGCCAGTGCAGCTTTACCATAGATGCGACAAATGCGGTGGAATACCTGCGCTAACCGACTGCCCGTCCACTCAGCCGCGGTGCGTACACTGCAACCGGGCGCACGAGGCGGTAAACCGAGAGTGTCCAGAGTACGCGCGCCAGAGGTACGTTAATAAAGTCGCTACTAGCCAAGGCGTCACTTTCGTGGAAGCCGAGACGGCTGTCTCATGTAGGCCGTATGCCGAAGAAGTGCAGTCGCTTCCATCCCTGCGTGATGAACGAGCCTTCCCAGCTCTGCCGGCTCAGCCGCACAGATATACTTTCACAATGCAGCGACGCCAGGCGCCCACACCCCGATATACGCCACCTCCACCTCTGCACCAGAACAACCTGCGAATAGCACCGATCTGCAGCAACCCGTACCACAGCAACACCAAGCCTCCACGTCGCTAAACAGCTCTAGTAACGGAAGTTCCACCCTGGACAAGGAATCAGGCAGACCGTCCATTCCAGGGTCACTCACATTGCAAGACACACTTTTTAGTCTTATCATGCGGATCATTCCCGAAATACAAACGCCACCAAAAGGAACATTCAATTCCACAGTCATATGCAGACTCTGACAGCAAAATGGCGATTAAAATTCAACATTGGAACGTCAGGTCGGTCATTTCCAACAGAGAAACCCAGCAAAGAGTATTACTTTCACAAGACATACACATTGCTACTATCTGAGACAGTTGGTTTAAGTCACATTCATTGTTCTCGTTCCTAGGTTTCCATACTTTTCGGGAAGACAGACACAACGGAAAAGGCGGAGTTGCACTGTTTGTTCGTCCGCCCCACTATGCCGAGTGGTCAGTGCGAGAGACTGTCAATCCTAAGGGCCCGGGTTCGATTCCCGACTGGATCGTAGATTTTCTCTGCTCAGGGACTGGGTGTTGCGTTGTCCAAATCGTCATCATTTCATCCCTATCGACGCGCAAGTCGCCGGAGTGGCGTCAAGACTTGCACCCGGCGAACGGTCTACCCGACGGGAGGCCCTAGCCACACGACATTTTACTTTTTGTTCTATCCTCAATTCGTGCTTCTGCTAGATACGTCGACCACACAAACATAGGCTTTCAGGCTGTAGCAGTGCGCGTTCGCTTCAAGACTTTAGATCTCTCCATACTGTCCTCCAAGAACCAAAATGGATATTGATAAGTGGTATAGTTTAGTTAATCAGCTCACTACCCCTTTCCTGTTTTGTGGAGATTTCAATGCGCTCCATACGTACCGGGGATTCGAGGTGAACGATCGATATGGAGCAGCTATTTTGGACATCATAGATGAAAGTTTACTTATTTTGAAAAACTGTTTCCCAACTCTCATCCCGGCTGCTGTAATGCTCTCATCTGCAATAGACATCACCCTGTATTCGTCGAATATCTCCAGAGAATTAAAGTGAGAGGTCTGCGCCTACCCGCTGGGGTCTGATCATTTTGCTGTTAGAATAACTACGGCCGGTCGGAGTGGCCGTGCGATTCTAAGCGCTACAGTCTGGAACCGAGCGACCGCTTACGGTCGCAGGTTCGAGTCCTGCCTCGGGCATGGAAGTGTGTGATGTCCTTAGGTTAGTTAGTTTTAATTAGTTCTAAGTTCTAGGCGACTGATGACCTCAGAAGTTAAGTCGCATAGTGCTCAGAGTAATTTGAACCATTTTTTTAATAACTACGATAAATGAGAGTGATCCTGCTCCAGACATGTCGTCATCAAAATGGAGCATGAGAAAAGCAAACTGGAAGGCGTATAAAACAAATATCAAGGAATACCTTCACACGGATTTATTGCAAGGGTCCGCAGACGAACGTTACAATATGTTCATTTCCTTACGCCAAGTCACCGATCGGGATGTCGAAATGTTTTTCAGTTCCGTGGTGAAATCAGGACTGCTCAAGACAAGTTGCTAAACGAAAGCTAGCTTACAGCGTCTATAAACGAGAACACACCTGAGTGGATTTTCTCGAATACAAATAGGTAGCCGGCGCTACCAAACTGTTTTTGAACCTACGAAAAAAACAGTCTTGGGAGCAGTTTTGTGAGAACTCACCAGAGAAACTCCGTTATCATCGGTTTGGTCCATCATACGCAAATTTCGAAACAGGTCCCCGTTGAGTAAAGGTTTACGTGGCTTTTGGATGACTTCGCACGAATCGTCGAGCTGCCATCGGTCATCACTGAATCACTACCAGCCTCGGAGGCTGCTTCTCCTTTGTCCCTGGGATCTACGTAGTCCTTACTGGCTCCATTCCAATTCTCAGAACTGCAGAACGTCTTAAAAGGTACCAGCAATGCTGCTCCTGGATATGACGACATCCACTACAAAATGCTGGCCAATTTGCGGGACGTAGCCTTACGCATACTGATCGACATATACAGCCATTTATTTGAACTAGGTAACTTTCAAGACTATTGGCACACTTACGTAATTGTTCCCATACTTAAGCCCAGCAAAGAGTCCGATTTGGGCAGTTCATACAATGTGGCACTACATAAAACTGGCGCTAATAGCACAGGCACATAGGGAACACACACGACACAGATATGTAAGTCCACGGTATTGATGATAAGTTGAGAAATCCGTCCCGAACCACATGTGCTACAAAACGCCACAGTTTCCTGCGCATGTACCCCGACATCAGTATGGGATATGATCACCATGCACACGTACACAGGCCGCACAACGGGTTGGCAGACTCTGGATCAGGTGGTCGAACAGCTACTGGGGTTTAGCCTCCCATCCTCGTACCACTGCCTTTCGAAGCTCCTGAAGTGTCGTAGGGGTTTCAAGACTCGCAGCTATACATCAGTAGGGGGACAAGGGGGGTGTCACCCCACTCTCCATTGTTGCCAAATTTATTCAAGATGGCGGCAATGACGTCATCCAAGATGGCGGCATGTAGACTTGGCAACAGCGCATGACGTCATCCAAGATGGCGGAATTTTGGCGGGAAAATAGGCCAATTGTGCTACGTCCACTAACCTAAGCCACCAGAAGAAAAAATGGCGGGAAATTTGAATTCCAACAGGATAATGCACGTAAAAACTGTGCCAGGGGGTGGCGAGGATTTTAACTAATTCAGTTGGAGTGCGGACGTCGTGGTGACTGCACTGCGATATCAAAGATGTGTGTGCTGACTGTGTTGGAGAACAAGTGATGACCGTACTGCTTGAAATAGTCTTCAGTCCCTTCCCCCCTGCAAAATCAAAGGACGTGAATTACATTGCTATAAGTGCAGTTTATTATTTGACGCGATTATGATAGGCTACCAGTGAAAAAAGATAAGTGAAGGAGAAAGCTCGTACATGTGATCAATTATGGTGTTGGGGATTTGAATTTGTGATATATTTTTGTTATGGATGTAAGGAAAATGGCTTTCTCACCGAGAAAATCGGACACCTTGAATAAATAATAAATGATAATAATACATAGAAGTACAGTTTTAGAGATATTATCGTGTTGGAATTTGAATTTGGCGTAATTTTCTAGTGGAGGTAGGCCTATAATAATAAATGATAATTAATGATAATAAATGATAATGAATGATAATACATGACAATGAATGATAATGAATGTTAATAAATAATAATGAATAATAATAAACAAAAGTAAGGTTTTGCAGCCATTATCGTGTTGGAATTTGAATTTGGATGGAATTTTCTAGTGAAGGCAGGTCAATAATAATAATACATGATAATAAATAATAATAAATGATAATGAATGTTAATAAATGGTAATCAATAATAATAAAGACAAGTACGGTTTTTGCATGCAGTATCCTGTTGAATTCAAATTTCCCGCCATTTTTTATTCTGGTGGCTTAGTGGAAGTAGCACAATTGGCCTATTTTCCCGCCAAAATTCCGCCATCTTGGATGACGCCATCGCCGCCATCTTGAGTAAATTTGGCAACAATGGAGAGTGGGGTGACACCCCCCTTGTCCCCCTACTCCTGATCTGTTACAGTTCCTCTGTCAAAGACATGCAGGGGGGACCGGCACCAACCATAATTCCACCCCACACCATCAAACCACGACCTCCACACAGGCCCCTTTCAAGGTCATTATGGGGTTGGTGTCTGGTTCCTGGTTCACGCTAGATGAAAACCCAGCGAAAATCACTGTTCAGACTATACCTTGACTCGTCCGTGAACCTGGGACCACTGTTCCAATGACCATGTACTGTGTTCTTGACTCCAGGCTTTACGGGCTCTCCTGTGACCACGGGTCAGTGAAATGTACCTTGCAGTTCTCCAGGCGAATAAACCATGTTTG